>NW_028327176.1:140047502-140203502 GCF_987537825.1 Furipterus horrens | reverse complement strand
ACATAGGGGTAACCATTAAAAAATAAAAAAAGGAATCTTGACAAAATTTGGAGCTAAAGGGTCCAACTTAGAAACTCCTATTAACATTTTGAAAAAAATGTCTTTTAATTGCTTCTGCACTATTATTTATTGTTCTAAATGATCAAGATTATTATGCTAAATTGAAGCATATTTGTAATTGAAATTAAGAGTCAAAAAGAGAGAGCAGATCCAATTGAAGTAGGCTCTTTAGAGATGTTCACTGTAAAACATTTAGAATTCCAGTAGGTTTTTATCTCAGTATTAGAAGTTGTAGGCTTGAGTCAGTTGTCTTATTATCTACTGTAAACAAATTATAGTCCCACACAAAATATTCTCATATTTTTCCACATCAATCAGATTATTAAGGGTACCATATATAATAATTAAGATGAGTTAGGGATAGTGTAGAGGGTAAAGAAAAAATAAATATAATTTCAAAATATTAGTAAAGGCCTCATGGTCAAACATAATATTTCAACCAATTTTAACTCATGTTTCGTGTCTTCTATAAATGACAATATAGTATATAAAAGAGAGGAAGACTAAAGAAAAAATTATTGACTCTAGTCTCAATGGCAATTTTCCAAATCCATGGCCAGGGAAGAGGGAGGAGCCCAAAAGACTGTTAAAGCTGGTTCTGTCCCCATATGTGCCCATTAACTTCTCACAAAAAGGAAGTCATAGCCCCAGACCCAGCCCCAGACCCAGCTAGTCATCTCACAAATGTGCCACTAGTCAGATACAAAAGGATGTGGATGGCTCTTGTCACAACTCCTAAAAATCATGGTGGGAATAAAGTGACTATGTCTACGTGTTGAACAATGCTCAAGCAACCAGTCAAAGGCTTTAAAAATTCTCTTTCTTTACTTCCTTCTTTTTCTCTTTTGTTTGTTTTATCTCAAGTTAATTTGCATTTGTGGAAGACCAGCATATTTTAAAGGAGAAAATGGGTGCTTTTTCTTTGCTTCATTATTAAGGGAGCAAGTAAAAAATGAGGATGACTAGAAAAGTGAGGTGTCACACTAGATGAACAAGTCAGAAACATAAAATTTAAAGTCACTAAATATGTACACTAGAAAATACAGAAACATCTTTTTTTAAGTCCAAGGTCCTGTATCCTCAGAAATTGTTTTTAATTTGATATAGAATGTTTTATAGATTATAAAAACAGCTTGAAGAATATATGAATTTTTATTTAATATATAAATATACAGATTTTATGTAGCTCTATATAGCAATATTTTCTTTCAGGTCATTTAATATAAAACTAAAAATATGCTTGTAAAAAATGTGAGAGGTCTCTTCTGTAAAAGGCTTGATAGATGCCAATCCTCTTCCTAATCCATTAAAATTGTACTGAGAGGTTAGCATGCACAGAGCATCATCTTTTCCATCCAGAACATTGCCATTAATTTATAATTCTATAGTTAGCAGAAACAACCTGGTTGCAAATTTACATGCTCTGGGCATCAAATAAACTAATTAAACCGATCTATACAGTAATTGTCTTCTACTGTTTACTGATTAAAAAGCCCTTGAAATAATGAGAATTCCTTGCAGTAGGAAAGCTTGGACCCATGAGCTATGATGTCTATCAATGGTCTCATAACTCCTCCTGGAGGACATGAGATTAAGAGGCAGCGAAGAGGAAGAAAATGCTCGGTCTGCCCCTCAGCAGTCACTGTTCTGAGTCTCTGAAGAACGGTGTGACCTGTCTCAGAGTTTAGAGCTCAGATTCTCCAAGGTCGCCAACAATATTTCTTAGTGAAAATTTCAAAGGAGCTCAGAAAGTGCTTTAGTTAAATGCCTTATACTGGGCAGAAGCTCTAAGGGAAAGGTTATACATAAAGATAACCCTCACAGACTAATAGGTGACTCTTACTCAATTTGCCCATAATTTATACTTTGTTTCTAAAAATTGTTTGCATATAGATTGAGGAATTTATTATTCTGACATCAGCATAATGAGGAATATGAGTGTTCATAGACAAAAAACAATTTCTAAAGATTTTCAGAATTGTATGATTGTCACCTTATACTCTAGGAATTCTCAACTACCAACATTTGGGGAAATGTTTTCTTACATTTTATAACAAAATAACAAAGCTGAGAAAACATTCTGAACACTTTCCATAACATGTAGTGCCCCAGGACATTGAATAACATGAGCAATATTTTATATTCACTTTCTGTACATAACCACTTTACAATCACAAATACAATATGCTTTGGAATTATCACTTTAGAAAAATTTGTTTTAAGTTTTCATCATAATCCAGATCAAAGATACATTTCTGAATATGTTCAGGAGTACCTATTAATTACTTCTGCTTTCACTTAAAAAAAAAAAAAAAAAGGAACAAAAGCAGAAAAAAAATTATAACAAATTGTTTTAAATAAAATTGGAGGTTACTACATTACTGGAATGTCCTTCTATTTTAAATATATACCTAACTGCTGAACTATTTTAGTGTAATGTTACTTTAAAATGTGTATATTCTTACCAGGTTGAGAACTTGGTCTGCCCACTTTCAGCATGACTTGAACTATTGCTAAGAAATCTTCTCCAAAAGAGTGTAAGATAAAAATTCTCACATAGCCATTAGATGCAATCACTGTAGTGCAATTACATCTAATTCCTTATAAAGTGTTAATGCTCATTCAAAATGTAAAGGACAGACCTTACTGGTTTTTGTTTTGTTTGTTTGTTTGTTTGTTTTAGCAAAATAGATGTCCTCAAATCATTAATAGCTGCCGCTAACAAAATGACGAAGCATTTTTTAAAGTTTGATTTAGAGTGTGAGTTCTGTGTTCATGTACTTCATTAGCTCTAATTCATAACCAGACAAGACAGATCCAGTATTACTGCTTTGAAATGAAAGACTATCATGTTTTGATTATATTTGCTAAATTTATCTGTTTCTTCGGGGTGCCTAGATATAAATTGCTCTTTTTTTGACATTTATTCTGATTTTAGAAAAGGAATTTCTGATGAATATAAATAAATTATTAAAGTTAAATTAGAATTAATTCCCTCCTCCCTAAAGAGTCAATCTTCGGTGACAGGCTAAATCTTATATTTTCTATTTAATGTACCAATGTAGATGTTTAAAAAGTATCAGCATTATGTAATAATAATGCTTGATTTGCCTCTCCCACAGGATTATTTTCAACATTAAAAAAGATAGAGTACATAAAGTACTTTATAAGTGATAAGTACTTTATAAATGATTAAAAATAATAAATTGATAAATTTTAAAGTACTAGTTACTATTGGTTCATAAAGTACTAATCAATGTAATTTTTCAAATCTGACATACTCAACATATAGAATATATATTCATTAATTCTATTTCATATTTTCAGGTGTTTACTCATCTATATTGATATATTCCTAAAGATTTCCAGAATTGTATGATTGTCACCTTATACTCTAGGAATTCTCCACTACCCACATTTAGGGAAATTTTTTTTTTAATTTTTATAATAAGATAGTAAAGTTGAGATAACATTCTGAACACTTTTTATAACACCCAGCTTCCCAGAACATTGATATGCCAAGTTCATCTTTGTTTACTCAGAATAAGTGGTTCAAGAAAGGCTTACAAGAGGAAGATAAATACTTCAACTGAAACTTCCAACTGTTAACATCACCCTAAATGATACCAACAAGACAAGCCACTAAAAAGCTTTTTTGCCTTAAATGTCTAATACTGTAGTTACTTCCTTGGGCTAATGTAAAATGATCTTCTTGAGATTCTTTTTAATATCTGCAGGATAGAATGAACCAAGGCTATCACCTTAGAAAGTGTAGGGCAGAGCTCTGAAAACATGAGGTAGAAAGGTATTGAAAAAAACCTGAGAAAATACCCAAAGCATAGTGAGGTGCTTATGGAGCTGGCCTTGGGCAGCCAAGGAGGTTCAGGTCACAAGTTGCCTTGAAAGTGAGCAAACAGACTGAAGCAGGCCTGCTTCATTTGATGTAATTTTGTGCCCTGTTGGGAGAGTGTAATGCGAATAAAATCCGGAATATTCCTATGGTCTTTCTCCTTGAAGCTGACCTACGTCTTCTTCGGACACATCTTGTTCTTGATACGCTCCTCAATTTTTATGTGTAGGAGGCCACTCCTCCTTATTCAGAAGGGCAAGATTTTTTCTAATTCTTTCATCTAAAAATAGAGTATTTTATTATATTTGCAGAAACGTGTGGTATAGATTGGTAGTGGCACTGGGTTGAAAACAAACTTGATAGGCAAGCTATTGCTTCCGGGGAAAGGATTAAGTGGAAGGTATTTCCCTACAGCAGGTCTTCAGCCTATAGAGAGTCTATGAAGTGGCTCTGAGGCAAACTTGTGAAAGCTAAGGTTAGTCAAGAACCCTGGATTAAAAGGAGTACAACAAATAATTCTCAGTGAAACCATAAAATTCTACTATATTTCTTGAGAAGACCCCAGATATCACAGGCTGTAGGTAAGGTGAGGATTAAAAAAATGCATTAGAGTCTTCTAGAGAGGTAGGTAATTAACCTTATTTTTTTAAAACATGTCTCTCTCACACTAGCTATAAGTTTGTTCCATAATGAGGGATGCTATATGATTTTTACCAGTATATACACTTTAATAGCAGTGCTCAATAATATATACTTGTTCCATGCTCACTGTGAGCCAGGTACTGTCCTAAGTACTTTACATTTAATAACTAATAAGATAAAACGTCTCTATAAGGTAGCTACTTTTTTTTTTAATTTTTAGATAAATAAATGAGAAGTAACTGAGCTTAAGCAGCCTGACAATAAACCACACAGGTAAGGCTAGAATTAAACCCAATCAAAAGCCTAGTCCCAGAGTCTGCCCTCTTAACCACCTCTATACTATTCTAAGTAAATATTTTTATGAATAACTGCATGAATAAATAATATAACATTCAAAGAACCATTATGCAATCTTAACTATACTGAACTTTAAATCATGTTTGATAGCTGGGAAAATTTTAATTGGGTATCCAATGCCTCAGAAGTTGTGTCCCCTGACTTACATTACACTGGAAATACACATAAGGGAGAAAGTTATTATAGCAGTGTCTCTAAGTGCTGTGATGGGAAAATGTAAACAGCTATGGGAGCAAAAAGGTAAGGTGTCCAATCTAGTCTTGGGATTCAGGAAAGGCTTTTAAGAGGAAGTATCTCAACTAAAATGAGATCTGAAGGATGATCAAGACAAAAGAAAGGGGGAATATTTTAGTTAGAGATAATTCCAAGTAAGACAACCAAATGGAAAAAAATAATAGAGTGCAACTGAAGAACAGAAAAAAGACATGTTTGGTGTAGTTGCAGCATAGAGTATAAGGGAGATGAGGCAAAAACTAAAGCCTTTAAAAATGTGTGACAAATCATAGAGGACCTAAGGAAACATAAAGAGTTTGGACTTTATCCTTATGATTTGGAAGTCAGTGATGAATTTCATGTGGAGCAGATCAAAGAAGTAATATGATTTACATTTTATTACTGTGACTGATGTAGAGAGAGATTAGAGAGTACCAAGACCATGGACTAAGGTTCAATTTAAAGGCTTTGAAGTAATTCAGGAAATGAATTAAGTATCATACATGGTGAGTTTGAGATCATCTGAAGGATTATCAATTGAAGATATTTAGAAGAACGTTGAGCCTCTGGGAACGGAGTTCAGCAGAGTGGCATGAGCTAGACAAACTGATATAAGTTCTCAATATTCAGTAGTAGATTAGGATTCCCAGGAAGATGTGGAGTGAGATAAATCTCCAGGTCAGAATCCTGAGAAATTTCAACATCTAAAGGCTAGACAAAGGAATCAAAGTCTGAGACAAGGAGTAGAGTATTATGTGCTTTCAAGGCCAAGAAGAGCATGGTAAACTAAGTGTAAATCTACCTGCTAGTCAATTAATATAAAGTTGAAAATATCCATTGCAATTAGCCCCAAGGAAGTCCTGTGTGACCTGAATGAAAGCAGTTATCTATTAGAGTCCTGAAGACAAAAATAATAAATCAAGAAGTAAGTACAAAGTGAAAAATAGAAATTTTTTTTTAAGTATGGCCTTCAGTAAGAAAAGACAAGGCAACAGCTGGAAGTGGGGATCTGCGTCCAGGAAGAAACTAAGATAGCAGAAATGTGAGTATTTACAGTAAGTAGCTTATGCAGAAAGGCTGAAGGTACAGAAAACAGAAGGGATGCTCACTACAGCAAGCAACCTAAGAAGTCAGGAAGTGAAGGAATCTAACACCCAAGTGGGGAGGTTGACCAAGAAAGCAGAGATCACATTTGCTCAACTGTGAAAGAATGACGGAGGAAAATAAAAATGAGAATGCAGGTAAATCTGTAGATGAAACTATCAGAAAGATAAGGGATTTTTTTTTATCTGATTGATACAATTTTTCTCCATGAAGTCAATCAATTTTGGTGTGACTGTGCTTACTGGTACCTCCTTTGTATTTACTGGAGAACTAAGATAGACATAGACATGTAAATATATACATATGGTCATGGGGCCATGTAACAATGTTTTGATCAATGACAGATGGCATATATAATGGTGGTCCCATAAGATTATAATGAAGCTGAAAATTTTCTATCACCTAGTGATGCTGTAGCCATTGTACCATAGTGGGGCAATGTATTACTCACATGTTTATGGTGATGTCGGTGTAAGCAAACCTATTACTCTGTCAGTTGTATAAAAGTATATATAGCTCATGCAATTATGTATAGTACATGATACTTGATAATGATAAATCATTATGTTACTGGTTTGTATATTTAATATACTATACTTTTATCATTATTTAATAGTGTACTCATCCTATTTATTAAAACTAGGGGCTGTTCTAATATAGTATGCTGTGATACACTGGCAGCAGCCTCAGACAATATTACATTTACTCTAACTCTGGGTGGTTTAAATGATTCAAGGATTGTAATTCATTACATAACATGAAAGTGAGTGATGACTCTGTGAGTGCTGATGTAAAGGCAGCTAAAGAATTTTTGGAAGATCTAGATAAGCTGATTGTGGAGGAACATTTTAATATAGATGCCACATTTCAAGGCCTTTAAAGGCAATAAATAGTCTTGCTTGGAAACAATGTTGCAGGATACAAACTGAAACTCTTTGTCATCTGACACAGTAAAAACCACAGGGTTTTCAAGCATATTAATAAGCAACACTGCTAGTATACTGCAGGAAAAATAAGAAGTAATGAATGATCCAGCTGCTCTTCCAAGATGCCCTACTGAATTGCTATGCCAGTGAAATGAAGTACTGTTTAGAGAATAACATATTGTTCAATATATTGCTTATTGTTGATAATGCCCCTGGATAGCCTCCTTTTATTGGTGATCTTCATCCCAATATCATAATGGTGTTTCTCCATTCAAACACCACCTTTTAGCCAACCAATGCATAAAAGAGTTATAGCAGCTGTTAAGGCCTACTACCTGAGGAGGACCTTTGGCCAGCCTATTGCTATAACTGAGGAAGACATTGTGGAAACACTGATTCAATTCTAGAAAGATTAAAACATCTATGACTGCATCGAGAACCTTGCTTGGGCTTGGGATGATGTCACCAAGAAGTGTAAGAATGGCATCTAGAAGAAGACACTGGAGAGGGTTTGTTTTTTAAGTGCTAAAGGATTTGCCAAGGATGAGGAGGTTGCAAAAAGCAACAAGGCTATAGGTGAGACGCAAGCCACTTTAACCTGAATGTAGATGAGGATGACACTGAGAAGCTTCTAGAGGTGGTTCCTGAGGAACTGACTAATGAAGAGTTGTTGGAACACATGATTGAAGAGGCAAGAGAAAAGGAAAGAGTAGGGGAAAAAAGAAGAAGAAACCCCAAGAAAATTCACAGTAAAGGGGTTAGCAGAAGCTTTTGAAGACCTCAACAGTTCCTTAAAAGGTTTGAAAATATGGACCCTGGCACCAGAAAGTTTTCATTAATAGAGAGAAATGTCCATGGTGCATTATCTACTTGCAAGCAAGTCTATAATGAAAAAGAAATGAAACAAATCAAGCAAACCATTAAGGACATTTCTGAAAACATAGATACCTACTTAAGAAGAGCCTCAGGCATGTCCTCCGGGAGGATTCCCAGAAGAAGACATGTTTACCCAGGAGATGACAGCTCCATGCTTGTTACTGTCCTTCTAGTGAGACAGAATGTGGAGTTGGAAGACAATGATGTTGATGATCCTGACCCTATGTAGGTCTAGGTTAATGTGTGTATTTGTGTCTTTGTTTTTAATCAAAATGTTTTAAAAGTAAAAAACAAAAAATTAGAAATAGAAAAAAGTTTATAAAATATTTTTGTATAGCTGGACAATGTGTTAGTGTTTTAAGTTAAGTAGTATTATGGAAGACCCTGGCTGGTTTGGCTCAGTGGATTGAGCGTCAGCCTGCGAGCTAAGTGTCGCTGGTTCGATCTTCCAGTCAGGGCACATCAGAGAAGGAAAACTCTGACTCCAAAAAACCTCCGCTGCCTTGCAGCATACCTCTTCAGGGGAAAGGCTAAGGGAGTAAACCCCGACAGAAAATCCGGAGCCGGAGTCCCTAAGGCGGTTTGACGTTGTAGTCAACACCTGCAACTCCTGCGGCGCACCTGAAGCCAAGCTGTATTGACTCCGTCTTTCCCTTGGACCCTTCAGCTGCGAAGAGAGGGGGGGGTCTGCTGCATGGGCAACAGCAGACCCTCCATATCACCCTGCCCAGGCTCTGTAGCTTCAGCTTCACTGGAGAGGACACTCCAGCGTCATCGCAAGATGTCGATTCAACACGGGAGGAGACAGATACCGTGTCACTCCCGAGTCGGACTGCACAACCATTCTCGGCGGTGCAGATAGACTCTTAAGAAGCTACACCATCGTCTCTCCAGACGGACGGCTGCCGATGATTATGGAAGAGTTGAAAAGGTAAAAAGATTTAAAGTTTATAAAGTAAAAAATTTACAATAAGCTAAGATTAATTTGTTATTGAAGAAAAACCATTTTAATTAATTTTATTGATTATGCTATTACAGTGTCCTTATTTCTCCCCTTTTCCCCTTCCACCCAGCACCCCCCACTCCCTCAGGGAATCCCCACACCATTTTTCATGTCCATGGGTGATGTATATAAGCTCTTTAGCTACTCCATTTCCTATACTATACTTTACTTCCCCATGGCTATTCTGTAACTACTTATTTGTATGTCTTAATCCCCTCACCTGTTCAGCCATTCCCCCACACCCCTCCCATCTGGAAATCATCAAAACATTCTCTGTATCCATGATTTTTCTCTCTGTTTTTCTTGTTTGCTTAGTTGTTTTTTTTTTTATATTCAATTGTTGATAGGTTGTATTTATTGCCATTTTATTGTTCATAGTTTTAATCTTTCTCTTAAATAAGTCCCTTTAATACTTCATATAATAATGGTTTTGTGATGATGAACTCCATTAATTTTTTCTTGTCTGAGAAGCTATTTTTATGCCTTCAATTCTAAATGAAATCTTTGCTAAGTAGAGTTAGTTATCTTGGATGTAGGTTTCTGCTTTCATGACTTTGAATATTTCTTGCCAATTCCTTTTAGCCTGCAAAGTTTCTTTTGAGAAATCAGCTGACAGTCTTATGGAAACTCCTCTGTAGGTAACTAACTTCTTTTCTCTTTCTGCATTTAAAATTTTCTCTTTATCTTTAACCTTTGGCAGTTTAATTATGATGTATTTTGGAGTAGGCTTATTTGCATCCGTCTTGTTTAGGACTTAATTTGCTTCCTGGACTTGCATGTTCTATTTCCTTCACCAAATTAGGGAAGTTTTCTTTCATTGTTTTTTCAAATAGATTTCCAGGTATTGCTCTTTCTCTTCTCCTTCTGACATCCTTATGATAAAAATGTTGGAATGCTTGAAGTTGTCCCAAAGGCTGCTTACACTATATTCATTTTGAGGGGGGGGAGTTTTTTTTTTCTTCTTGTTGTTCTGATTAGTTGTTTTTTGCTTCCTTATGTTCCAAATAGTTGATTTCATCTACTCTACTGTTGTTTCCCTCTAAATTGTTCCTTCATTTCTGAATGGAACTTTCTTATGCTGTTGAGGTCTTCACCAAGTTCCTTGAGCGTCTTTATACCAATCCTGAACTCTCCATCTGATAATATTACTTATCTCCATTTTGTCTAGTTCTTTTTCTCGACTTTTGATCTGTTCTTTCATTTGTGCCATTTTCTTTGTCTCCTCCTTTTGGCAGCCTCCCTGTTTGTTTCTAGTCTTAAGTAGAGCTACTATGATGCCCTGTCTCAGTAGCATGACCTAATGTAGTAGGTGTCCTATAGAACAATTATCCAATGATATCTGTTAAACAATGCTAAATAGATCAGTTCTGTGCTTATGCTTATGCCTTAAAATACAGTACTTCTTATATCAGCTACTAGCATAATCTCAACTGCTTATTGTATTGATAGCTTAAACCTCAGTACAATAACCATGTGGCTGTAAAGCAAAGGTTTAAATAAACCTATATTAGCAACTAGAAACTTCTGAGAAAAGATTTTGAGACTAATTTCACTTATTTTTTTTTCACTTAAGGAAATATATGTATGACAGTCCAAAAGTTAAATAACTATATCATCAATTACTTCAAAAAAGAAAAAGAAATTAAGGCAAAGCTAGGCACCTGGCCACTGACAACTCCCCTGAAATCAGTTGTAAAGGCTAAAGTCACAAGTTTCTTACCTAATTTGAGTTTTGCATATAAAATTTGAGGTAGGTGGTTTTCATTCACATACTTATCTCCTTTTTCCCCTGAACCTATTTGAGCTTTAAATCTTTCTTTCAACTTTTGCTATCTGTAAGGAAGTTCACTTACTGTCAAGAGCAAACTTATTTCATTTTTATGCAATTCATTATAAATGATGGAAATCATTTCATTCTCTTGTAGATGGCAGGTCTGTGTTTCTCTCAACTCAAGTAGTTGAATTCACCAATCTCATAAGACCTTTAATTGGTCTTTAGAGTATCACTATGCCACCTTTTACTTATATATGATTTGCTGTCAAAAAATTCTGGATGTTTAAGGTAAATTTGTTAAAGTTAAAATTATATTCACAGTATTTCAACAAAGTAGTTGGAGGCTTCCTACCCATTCAGTACTAAAATGGAAAAAAAAAACCAAAAAACAAAAAAACTTGGCTCAGTGTTATATAAAATATTAGGGATAAACTTGAAAGACCAGATATCTGGATTGTTATACAGGTTATAGACACTCACTTAACATTTTGACTTTACCAAAGTTGGCCAAATTTTGCAAATAAAAAATAAAGGACATTCAGTTAAATTTGAATTTCATAAAAAGTGAATAAATTTTTAGTATATGTATACCCTCATGCACTATATGGAATATAGTTATACTAAAAAAAATATTCATTGCTTATCTGAAATTCAAATGTAACTAGACATCCTGTATCTTATTTGGCAACCATAAATGCTCCTCATCTGAGAAGAGAAATATTGATAACACTGTTTTTTTGAATGATTTTTCTGGCCCACACAATATCCTTAACCCATTTCCAAATCTCTACTCAGAGTTAAAATTAGAAATTTCTCACAGTTCCTTAAAACTAGAAGTTCTTCAATCTTCTAAGTTTGAAATTTTATAACCAAAAGTCTACCTTTGAAATTGTAACTACTTTTTAACATAAAAAAATTAATCCAGGGAAGCATGTCTCATGATAGCTTAACATCAATACCCAAAAAAGAAGTGGGGGAAATAGTCAAAGAACAATTGGCAAACTCTTTTAGAAAACTGAGACCTGTTAGAGAAAGTGAGTATTATAAGAAGAGAAAATAATGACATGCCAATCTAAGATTGGATATTTGGGGAAGAAGTAGGATACAATATTAGCATTTGGTTTGCTCCTGATATACTTATGGTAAACAATCTTACAAACAATCTAGGAAAACATGCTGAAGTACCATACTGAAAGACAATCAGTGTCTCACAAAGAACAGAAGTACAATGAGTAATCTTTTCTGGTAATTTGTCTTGGCTCAAAGTAATTTAAAATTATTTTAATAATTAAGTTACAGGTGACATAATAGCACCAAGAATTATCAACAAGAGTTGCTAAAAAAAAAAAAAAAAATAGGAGAGAGATGAGACTAAACCTAATGCTGTATACAATGAAGCCAATTTTTCCAAAAAAAAAAAAAATGATTTCAAATGGTTCAAAACTCAGAGCACAATTTTCATGAAAAAATTAGTCCAGGGAATTTGCTAACATTTAAAAGTTGGGTTATTAATAAAAATAATTAAGTTACACTATCTTTCTGATGAAGCCAATTTTATTGTGAGTAGTAAATGGAAGACAGTTTGAACTGCTGTTTCCATGATATTGAAAAGAGGCAATATTAGTGTCCATTTGGGTTTGGGTTTATCTATTCAGGCTAATTCAAGTCAAAGTTGCTAGCCATAATAACCTTAAACTGTTCTCATGATGTGGGCATAGCCCATTGACCTACTTTTATATAGAAATGCATCTGTCTAAATGGGCTAATCTATACAGATATAGATGACAAAGGAACTTCTGATTGGCATTAAAAGTGTAGAAAAATTAGGTAATTCTCAAATTGACCAAGCAAATATAAATCAGCAAGCAGCTAGCCCACTGTGGGTACAGGAGATTTCTTAAGAACAATAAAGCAATGAATGCATTCTATGAGAAATCACTTGTAAAAGCAGTATTTTCTCACACTTTTTAAATATATATTTAGTTAACCCATGTTTTAACCTTGATTTGATTTCTAATCACTTTGTGACTGAAGTCCTTTTCATTTAAAGAAAAGAAAAAATACTAACCAGCAAAAAAAAAAGTTAAGTAGGTATTTTTTATTCTTATAGGGGTCACATTTTTTCAAGTTGTTACTGATCATTATTTTTATATATTAAAACAACATTATCTGCTTCTTAAAGTTTTTAGTGGTTTCAGGGCTTGGCTTTTAAAACTATATTCTAAAGAAAACAGGCTTGGAAGGATGGAGTATAAAAGAAAGTACTGAGAGAACAGACTTGTAATTCTCATTTGAATTGTGTTTAAAATATATAAAGCTTTTTAGTCTTTTAAAATTTTTTATTTAATTTACCTCATAAATCTAGTACAAGAATGATTCTGAACATGTTTTCTTACTTAAGACCTAAGTAAGTGTATATCTCATACTGGAAAAAGAAGGGAACACACATATGCTGAACATCAACTTGGAAATGTTTCACACTTTTTTACTTATTTTTCATTTTCTGCCCCAGCATTCCAGCACAACATATCTGCTCCTCTGATCACTTGTTAAACCCCCAATCTCCGTCAACTCTGAGCAGCAATTAGAAATCCTGAGTAGAGGGCCCTCCTACTGACTGCATACTCAGCCCTTGTTTTGCATTCGCCAAGCAAGATGACATATCTTTATAAAACAGATAACCCGTTAGAATCAGTTTGATGATATTTTATTTTTTTATACTACTTTCAAATAATGCAATTAGTTTTAAAGGAAAAATGAAAACTACTTTAGGTTAAGTTTAGATTTCACCAAAATTCTTTCAAATGAGGTAAAATTCCTATATTACTGTAACACCTAAAAAATATTTGATCCCAAAACAAAAGCATTGCGTTTCTGTCCAATTTGATGTCTTTTTCATGCTGCCTTAGTGATGGCCAAATAATTGGTTGTTCACTTGTGTCCTTGTCTCCCCCGACAGTTCCACAGATGCCCTGAACAATGCTCCAAAGACTGCTTTCAGTAGGGGCAAATCCTCATTAATCATTCCTGGCTGACAGCACAAGGAGACACCTGCATCTGGTGCAGGAGCCCAGCCATGGCTTATGGGAACGTGGATTAAAAACTAACCCGTGTGAGGTGTGGCAGGCTACTTTTAACAGGAATGTGATAAACAACAACAACAACAACACACACCTCAAAGCAAATCCACCTCTGGCATCTCCATTTTTTTAATATCTCAAACTGAAGGTGTAGTTCATGTTCCCATTAAAACACGATTCTACTCCAAGGAAGTATATCAGAGAACAAACCCCACACAGAGTTATGATAAATAGCTGCTAAATTCTTCATGCCTGCATCACCCAATGTTAACATTAAATACTGATGAACTGTCACATAATTTTCATTTAGAACTGATTGCAGTTTTAGCTTCCTGTCTTATAGTGCTCATAAATATTTCCCCTACTATATTTCATGAGTAGAATGCATAAAATATCCAAAAAAATTTTAGCAATATCACTTGCCCCTATGCAATTGTTTTCTTTTCCTGAAATAAGAAATATGACTATTTTGAAGAAAGGGTTAAAAGGAACCCTGGGAATACCCCTAGGAAATTAAGTATATTATTATGTACTATCAAAGTTATTTTAACTTGTTTTGAAACAAAATGAAACACTTTTTAATTCCACAAAATACAAGGTTTTCTTTCACTTGTCACTATTTTCCTAACTGTACCAACAAAAAAGACCAGAAATAATGAACCCCAGTTCATATATGGCAGTTTTTGTCATACTGAAAGTATGTGTGTAAAGCATCAGAGCATAAAAAAGCTAGTAGGTAAAATACTTAGGAGACTCAGGGTCAACAATATATTGAGGATATTTTTAAATGGAAGTTATAAGCAAGCTAAAAAAAAAAAAAAGCCCAAAACCCTGCAAAAAAACCTGACAAAATAATAAAATGACTAATAAAGTTGATGTTTATAATTCTCACTTTG
This sequence comes from Furipterus horrens, assembly GCF_987537825.1. Lineage (NCBI taxonomy): Eukaryota > Metazoa > Chordata > Mammalia > Chiroptera > Furipteridae > Furipterus > Furipterus horrens. The sequence continues at coordinate 140,188,721 of NW_028327176.1, read as the reverse complement.
TAAAATAAGTAACAAATTTGTCTATGCATCAATTAGAGATTAATTATAACATCATAAACATGAAAGTGAAAAATTAAACAACAATAAATGCAATACAATTTATAATTTCATATTGGCAATCTTTGATTCAGAACTACAATCAGCTTTTGAAGTTCTAGTTTTCAAAAATTATACATATATGCAAAGCTGTATATTGGGTAGAAGCTATAAGACTCTCAATGTGAAAATTTAGTTTGCATTTAGTTTGGATATTTAGAATGGTATCTGTTAAACAATGCTCAATAGATCAGTTCTGTGTTTATGTCTTAAAATACAGTACTTCTGTATTCAGATATGAATTGTTAGAGTTTATAACGACAAACAGTGGTGTTAAAATTGTACTTTTCAAGTCATAATATGCCTTCACCTAATGATTTACAAAAGTATTTAATTTAAAAGAATGTAGATGAAGCTGAAGATGGAAGATTGGGTTAGATGCCACAAAACAACCGCTTAATAATCAGAAGAGCATACAACGGTAGTAAATACTGCTTGCTACTACTTCAGTGCTATGCAAAGGACACTTCCAATATCTCCCAAGAGTCCATACTGCCATTCCCTTCAACTTTGCTGGGCCCTGTCCCATGGCCAGGACATACAGCCATGCAGTGGAGCTCTTCGCCCAAGACTTCTGTCTTTTGTGGCTCCTGCTGGTAGCACCTCACAACCAAGGACTCCAGATCTCTTTGAAATGAAATGCACTTGGATAATAGAGCGTAGTAACCCTATATCTTGCTTAGAGACCATTCTGCTTTTGTATTTCCTTTTCTAGCCAGAACTAAGATTTGTGGCATTCTTCATTCTTCATTGGGAGCTGTGGAAACACAGCCTGAAAGTTCCCTTCAGTGTAATCTAGTGAAGGTTTGGGAATAAGAAACTAACTACTTCTCATACAGAAATGATTACTAAAGCAGTAAGGAAGGGGAAGAGGAGGGAGAAACAAGGAAGGAAGATGGGGAAGGGAGAGAAGGTGAGAAGGGAAAAGGAAGGCTAGTTGTAAATTTCTTTCCATCACTAGTCTCTGGGCACTCTGTAGTCCAGGTCATTTTTTTCCCCCACCACATTTTAATTTTCTCTACTCCCAAGAAAGGAAGTATAAGTAACTAACTTTTATTAAACATGAACTTCATGTCAGGCACTTTCTGTGTGTAGCTACCTCCATTTCGCAAATTAAGAAACTGAAAATCGAGGAGGTTAAATACTGTAATATGTCCAAGACACATAAGCAGAGTAAAAACAGATTTCAAATTAGACCTGCCTTCCTCTGAAGTACACTTTTTCCCCACCAAACCACTCTTATCTGGCCTTTAATCCCAGAGATTGATGATTGATGACAGCATCTTAACACTGTTCTCTACAGCATGACTAAGAATAGTGTCTTGAATGAATAAATAAATGAACAAAGAATAATCACATAGATGACTATTGCAAATAGATTGCTACAGATCTAAGCATGTGAAAAATACCTGAAACAAGATAATTGTACTACTTCAAGAAAAATTAAAATTTGCCTTCAAATTTCAAAATAAAAATGTTTCTTTTCTTCTGTTTTAAAATGCTCCAGAAAAAAATGGTATGAGTGTACATTACCTTTGATTATTGATATGTAAAAAGCTAAAATTGGGGTTTAAATAATAATTCAAGAATAAGCTGCATTTACGAACCAAGTCAGACATTTATAATTATCATTGTAACTGACACTGTTGCTTCCTTTGAAATTTATATATATTCTTATATTAAGTGATATCAACATTTTACAGGCTCTGGTACCATCTTGTTTCAAACTTTTTTTCAGTTAGTTAAAGAAATATGAAGCAAAGTGTTCCTAATTCATTTTTCAAACAATAGAAGACCTATGAAAATATGTTTTACCATTTATTGTATAGTTCCATGTGTAGCAGTACATTACTACTTCTGAAATAACAGCAAATGCAATATTAAAGCTTATTTTGAATAGATACGCCGAAAGCAGGAATTACACATAGTCTTCTTTCTCAAGAATAAAACTAACTACACTATAGCATTTTACATTGAACAATAAATTTTCACATTGAAATGTTTTTATTAATTTTCAGAATAGAATTTTTGAACTATAATAAACTTCTAAATAATAATTTATTAAATATCCTTTATGTTATTTTTGAGAAAAAAAAAGCTTAAAAAGATTAAATTACTCCAGAACACTGTGTAAGGAATATTTAAATTTGACTCCAACTCCAACCCAGTGGTAATTTCACAGAATATGCTTTGTATTATATGATATACTCTAAGGACTGTAAGCAAATGTCCCCAGGTGAATTCTGGCCCATTGCATGTTCTTGGCAAATAAAGTTTTATTGGAACAAAGCCATGTTTATCTTTTTACATATTGTCTATGTTTTTGTGCTATAACAGCAAAGAAAAATAGTTGCCACAAAGACCACATGGCCCACAAATCCAAAAATATTTACTATTTTTAACTTTTAGAAAATGTTTGTTGACCCTGAATAGTCAATAAGAATATGATACAACACTGGTTGAAGTTAATAGTGGAATTATACCAACCCCATTAACAAACTACAATTTGGAGAATAAGGTATCATGTCTTTGACAAAATAAAAGACATTTTTTTAAATGTGTAATTGACTTTGTGCTGATTCTATGCTAAATGACCACAGCACTCACCTCACTTTTGTTGTGCCCTGTTTTTTTAAATAGAGAAATTGAAGTTTAGAGTTGTGATATAACCTGTCCTTGGTTACTCAGTCAATCTATAGCAAAGATAAAATGTTACCTGGAATATGACTCCAGAGAAACTCTAACAGCATAAAAGTGAAAGATCAAGACAAATATGTAATATCATTATCTTGAAAAAAATGAATTCAAGAAACAGAAGCAATTTATTTCAAACGTAGTTCACATTACTAAAGTAAGTTAAGGGACATTTTCATTCTTAACATAAAAGCATACTATAAAATCAAAAAAAGCAAATATAGAAAGAGTTTCATAAAATTAAAAAGTACAATTAAAATTTAGAAAAAGACTTCAGTGAATGGACCAAATAATGTCATCACTACACCTGCAAACAGGCAAGAAGTATGAAAGACAAAAGGAGGAAATCTTCCATAACAGAGGGCAGAGCACAATTATTTTTGCTTTCTCTTAGAAGCAGCCAAAAAAAAGAAAGAAAGGAATGCCTGAATAAAAAACAGAGACAGTGGAAGACAGGAAAAGTCAAAGAAATAAAAAAATAAATAAAGAAAAGTTCACTAAGATAAGAAACAAGTTTTTGAAAATGAATTTCTCGATAAGTATCAAGTAGTGTTAATAGGGGTGAGGGGGAGTACCGACTTAGGTAGATTCTGTTAAAATTTCAATATTCCAAAGATAAGTAAAAAATTCCTAAAATATTTCAAAGAAAAAAAGATCTCTTAAAAAGCACTGAGTTTCAAAATGATACAAAATTTTTTTACAACCACAATTTGCATTAGAAGAACAGATTAAAGACTTCAAGTTTTGATGGGGAAAAAAAACATTTTTAAACCTCACCAGAGGATATTTTTTACTGATTAGAGAGAGAGAGAACGGGGAGAGAGAGAGAGAGAGAGAGAGAGAGAGAGAGAGAGAGAGAGAGAGAGAGAGAGAGAGAGAGAGAGAGAGAGAGAGAGAGAGATGTGAAAGAGAAATTGGCCATAACTGAGAATCAAACTCACAACCTTTTGGTATGCAGGGTTACATTGCAAAGAATTGAGCCACCGCCAGGGTCAGAAAATTATTTTAATTCTATAACTCTATGCTCATGTCAATCTATTAATCAATGGTCAAAGAAAGCTAAAATATTCTTGAATCAGCATGAACAAGAAAAATATATCATCTATTCAACCTCTCATTAAACATTATTCAAGGATGTTCTTCAGCAAAACAAAAAGGAGAATGCCAGAAAATCTGGTGACAAAAGGTGTATAAAAAAGTTAATTATAACAAAGAAGTAGTGAAGAAATTTAAAATAACTTAAAAGTCTAATGCCCTTGACCCTTTTAAGACATATTCTTCTCTGTGGATCCAGGCCCTGTATTTGATTTAACACTGAATAAGTTATATGAGCATAAAACTATCAATGCAAGCTATATTGAGGATAATATTTAAATGTAAGTTATAGTCAATTTGGAAGATTTAATTATATTTAGAGATTAAACTTTAGCAATGTAAAATGATAATATAACTATTATTAAACTATAAATATATATTTTAGTTATTAAAAGCAGGAGGGGTAAGGAAACTAATGTGATAAATACTCCATTTCTAAGTAATGATTCAAAAAATACTAACAAAAGTACAAGTCAAGAAATTGATGAATAATATTTTTAAATATAATGGTAATCATAGAATAATTTTAAAATATAAACAAAGACTGATTGCCTCTGAAAGTGGGAGGCCTAGGAAGTTGAGTAGATGTAGATTCTTCTGAACCACTTGAATCATTTCATAGTGTGCAAATATTAATTTATTAAACATGACTTTATTGAAGGTATACAAAGGAGGAAATCAAGTAGGTATAAAACATTACTTATACATTTCCTAACAATAACATATCTTTGGGTTGCTACGTTTATCTTCCGCATAGAGATCTAACTAAAACTGGGTAAAATGGCAGCCCTCGGAGTTCAGACCTTTATATAAAAAAAGTGTCACAATCAGAACTAAGCCCAGAATTAAACTGGTGATTTAAAACAAATTAGAGGTAGTTAAAATATAATAGTGAGTGCAATGGTAAAATGCAACATTTCCAAGTGTATTAAACTATGAAACAGGCACTACACTGTACCAAATGAAAAAGGTGGCCAAAATATGGGTCCCACTTTTATTGGGATATATGATAAATACCCATCCATTCATTCAACAAATGTTTATTAAGTACTTACTATGTTCCACAAACATACTTAGGAAGCAAAATAAAGCATCAGCCTTAAAGGTCAACTGAGAATTTTTACAGCACTTAACCAGTGAATTCTTCACTTTACCCAAAATCATGTTAATGAAGGATTTCTTCACTGTAAGCCCATAATTCCAATTTTGCTTTATAAATAAAAATTAGAACTTAATATGCATAGTAGGTTTGTTCATTCCCCTTTACCCATATCTACTTTCAGATAACCTAGTATCCTGTGTCTGGTCATCTATTGCTGAATTCCTGTAGTATGTCCTCCTTCCTTCCTTCCATCCCCCCTTCCTTCTTTCCTCCAGAAATTATTTATTGCATATTAACTATGCACCAGGCATAGTCCCATGCTCTGGGAAAAGGCAACAACAATCAGAAAGTTTAAACCCTCATGTAGTTTACATCCTGAACTCATCTGCTATTTCAGAAACAAGACTTTCATTCCTTTGGTACCCTTATTCAACCTACACATTTGAGAAATGCTAATAGCCACAGTAATATATAACAATTACTCTTCTGTTTGCAAGAAAAAGAAAATGAGATTAGGGGAGAAAGAACAATTTGTCTTAAATCAAATAGCAGCAGATTTCCTGAAGGAAAGCCTAAGAGAGATTTATGGTACTTTGGTCTCCCTGAGGTTACTGGGAAATCTTATTCTTTAAATTATAAAAAATATTTTCTATTCATTGGCAAAGTAAAATTAAAGTTAAATACATGTGAAAAACTAGAGTATTCCATAACACCCTGAAATATGTACTGCATGGGAAGACCTATTAATTTTAACTTAAAATCTACAAATGAAAAGGGTAATTAAGACTTGGTCACATTAAGGTGGCTTTTTTTTCCTTTTTTTTTTTTTTTTTTTTTTGCTTAGGTTAAATAATATTAGAGTGATTGGCATGTCAGAGAAGTTTTTCAGGTACCTTTTAAATATTTCTTACTTATATTCCCTACAGTAAAAGGAATAATTAACTGAAATCCAATTAGTGTAGACTTAGAACACCTGTTTCTGAAATCCTTTGAATAACTTTATCATATTTTTTTTTCTTGGTCTTTATTTTAAGATGAAACACATATCCCTATCCAGTTGCTCTTAGGAGCTGAGAGATTTGCATATCACATAGAAGAAAAGTACCTGTTTGTAAAAGAAACCTGAAGATTAAAAAAAACCAAGAGTGATAGATACATTAGAGCAACTACTGTTTTTTCACCCTTTTGGCCAAAAACAAATTTGTAAATCCTCTCTTGGTGCTGGGAAAAAAAAGAAAAAAAAAAAAAAAAAAAACTTAAAAGAGGATGATATAGCCTTTACATTTTAAAAATTACCAATGATAAAATAATTGTTTAAAATGCACATTGAAGAAGGAAATAATGCATTTTGATAGGGAAAAATATTTATATCTTACTTTTCAAATAGCAGTGGAGAGATATATACAAGAGGTTTCACTATGATGCCAGGAATAGTGAATTATGGTTATTCTTAGGAATCAACAAGGGATCAAAGCAGATAAAAATCTAACTTAAAAGGCATTACAAATAGGGAAATGTATAAGGAGAACAAAGATGCTAAATCAATAATAAGTATAAAGTATATCAAATATTTTACTAAATGCCAGGATACATTTTCTAATTAAACAACAAAAGAATCTAATCAAGTTTAAAAGCAAAATACAGTTATATGCTGGAAACCAAAAAAAAAAAACCTTAGAGATTTGGAAATTAAAAGTCCATTTCTCAGTAATCCTGGGCACAAAAATGAATTCAAAAGGAGAATAAAAATTATCTAGAAAGCAATTCAAAGGGGAATGCTTCATAACAAATATATGAATACCAAAGGTATCTTTTTTTAATAAAAAAGGTGAAATGATGAATGTTTCTGAGGAGAGTGGAAAGGGAATCTTGATTCCTGTTCTGTAGCTTTGAGAAGTTACTTCTATTTCCAATGGTCATTTTAAGAAATTACTTACAATACCCAAGCACCCTAGCCTCATGCTCCACAGTTTCAAATCCAGTGTATGACCTTTTGGATAATCTCTCCCTGTCTTCCTTTTAGTCAAATCTTTTGGACCATTCCATTTATCATTCACATTCAGAAGGTAAGAAAGAGAAAAGAGAAGCAAACCACAAGAATGTTCATCTTTCTAACTGTTGATAGCTCAAGAAAGAATTGATGTGGGAATGACTTAAAAGGGATGACTCAAATGAACTTTGGAATACCAATATTTTGGTATCAAAAATGCTGTATAGCTTTCAATTAGATATTTTTCTGTGTTCTTTTTTAAAATCTAAGGAAAGACTCCTTAGAAAGAAAAGTTATAGATAAATGAATCAGAGCATGATTCAAATATAAATGGTATGATAAAGCTTATATTAATGTTTAATCTACATGAGATAACCAGAATGTATTGAATTTAAATGATTTATTTTAATCTGGCAGAATTTGGAACCACAGTTTCCAGCAGATATATAATGTAAGCCAACTATGTAATTTAAAATTCTCCAGTAGCCACATGAAAAACAAGTAAAAGGAAACAGGTAATATTAAGTTTAATTATGTATTTTATCATACCCATTATATCTCAAATATTATTTCAAGGTATAATTAATATAAAATGATTCATAACAGTGATTCATGAGATACTTTTAATTCTTTTAGTATGTCCTCAAAATTTGGTGTATATTTTAATTTATAGCACATCTCACTTTGGGCAGACCATTCCAGTGCTTAAGTCACATGATACTATCGGGCACTGGACATATTTGAGAACACTCAGAGATCCAGAGACCCAGAAGTAGTTTATAGGCCCACTCCTCTAATAAACTGATAGACTAAAATTCTGTTTCTTTGCATAACATGCCTTCACACAGAGAGCTCAGGCTACTGAACTGTTAATTAGATCCTTTTGTGGCCAAATAAGTTTTCCCTGCCCTTGTAGAGTTTCCAATCAAAATATATAGATAAAACAGGAGAAAAATGTGCCAAATATGAAGAACAAATTCAATAGTAACATTTAGAGTATAATTCAAAAGTATCTTTAGGGCTTTGGCTGGGTGGCTCAGTTTGTCGGAGCATCATCCCATACACCAAAAGGTTGCAGGTTCAATTCCTGGTCAGAGCACACAACAAAGTTACAGGTTCAATCCCCAGGTAGGGCATGAATGTGGGACAGCCAACTGATGTTTCTGTCTTTCTCTCTTTCTCTGCCCCTTCTTCTCTCTCTAAAATCAATGAGCATATCCTTGGGTTAGGATTTTTTTTAAGTAAAAAAAATATGTATATGTATATCTTTAGGGAATTTATGTTGATGAAAATATAGGAGAATTATGCATTTATTTATGCAGTGGTTACTGATCTACAGTTCTAATCACACTTGAACTTTTAGGTATCTTTAGTAGAGAAGCACTATTTGTAACAGTGATATTCTACAAAATCTGGTCTATTTCCTTATATTTATTTTCCCTTATGTCTCTCGGTAAATTATATTCTCAGTTAGGTGGTTCTAATGTATGGCTTGGTGTTTTATACAAAATTCCGTATTGGTTCCTTTCTATAAATCTGTGCTAATTTGACTTCTCCAGTTTGCTTGATGCAGTCACCGTAAAAACCTAAGCCATAGAACAGAAACACATGAATGAACTTGGTGAAGTATTCTTTTCTCTCTGGTATGTTGATTTATCCACAGACTCACTGGCCTATTGTATAATTAGTCTTTATCCTGAAACTTTCTACCTCTCCTTAGATCATGCATTCCATGCTTTTGTTCCTCCTGGCCAGAATTTTAATATTATGTGGATATAGTTCACAATACTTGAAAATCTACTTAGTCTTCCTGATGAACTATTTGGTGCTATGTTTTCTATCAAGACAAATATTTGAAAATTACTGACAATTAATAAAATTAACCTATTTAAGTTGTAAGTGTATAACAGAAATCCAGGCCTATTTCAATCTGTACATGTGACAATAAATAAAATTATGATGAAGAAAAAATTCCCTGGCTGGTTTGGCTCAGTGGATTGAGCGTCGGCCTGCGAGCTAAGTGTCGCTGGTTCGATCTTCCAGTCAGGGCACATCAGAGAAGGAAAACTCTGACTCCAAAAAACCTCCGCTGCCTTGCAGCATACCTCTTCAGGGGAAAGGCTAAGGGAGTAAACCCCGACAGAAAATCCGGAGCCGGAGTCCCTAAGGCGATTTGACGTTGCAGTCAACACCGGCACCTCCTGCGGCGCACCTGAAGCCAAGCTGTTTTGACTCCGTCTTTCCCTTGGACCCTTAAGCTGCGAAGAGAGGGGGGTTCTGCTGCATGGGCAACAGCAGACCCTCCATATCACCCTGCCCAGGCTCTGTAGCTTCAGCTTCACTGGAGAGGACACTCCAGCGTCATCACAAGATGTCGATTCAACACGGGAGGAGACAGATACTGTGTCACTCCCGAGTTGGACTGCACAGCCATTCTCGGCGGTGCAGATAGACTCTTAAGAAGCTACACCATCGTCTCTCGAGACGGACGGCTGCCGACGACGACGACGATGAAGAAAAAAAAAATACACTCTAAAAATTTCCCTAGATAATAATAAACATTTCAAACTTCTTGATTCATTTGAGATTTTTTATTTGCTGTTGAATTTAATAGTCTCTGTATATAAAAACATATTCTGTTAAAATCTGTCCTATATTTATATACACTCTCAATTTTAGAGTATATTAAGATATCACAAATATAACACCTTGACTAATTCACCACTCATTACATCTATGTAAACTTTATAATATATATTGACTTGGTTCATTTTCATACATTCTCATTTTGCCACATGCTCAAACCCACAAAAAGTAAAGTTTGAATTTTAATGCCCTACAATAATAATTTTATTACATTCATTTTTAAAGAGAAAACAACTCATGCAAAGAAAAACAAGCATATATTCTTTCCTAATCAAATGTAAATGAAAATGAATAAGGACAAATAAATATTTGTTTAATTACATACGTTTTCTCAGCTGTTGAAACCAATGCGTATAATCAGAAGGCACTGACTTCACAACATATATACCTTTAAAAAAAGTTTACTTGAAAATGGGAAAATGTGCTGTTTGTTTCAGAAAAATATTATAATGAATGTCATAGTCACAGAAACTCTTGGGAGAATGGAGGGGAAAATATTAATAATGTCCTCTGGATGAAGAAAGAGGACATAAGCTAAGACGATCTGACAGGACAAGCCTGGTGAGCAGGCTGGTAGAGAGTAGGGTCAGATGAACAAAGAGGAGGCAAGGGGAGCAGGGGTAAAAAGCCAATTAGTGGATTAAAGGGTAGGATTCTAAGTTCTGAAACACAGGAGTGATAATATGGGCAGCTTGGGAGCTGATTAAATAAAGAAGTGATAACAGTATTCAATTGAGAGGGAAAGCTGTCAAAAAACATAAATAGGAAATAAAAAGGTAAAATAAGTAAACAAAAAAAAAAAAAACCTGACATTTAAACAAGGGTTATGTAGCAGAAATTCAAAGAGAGAAAATGTGATGATTTTAACTCTAAGTGTTCTGAAATCATTAACTTTTGTCCTACTTATATGAAGCCAAATGGACTGCAAAGGAGTAGAGACATATTTCCTATTTCATCTTCCAGTTGCTTTTCTTGAATCTGTCTTATTAGACTATCAAAACTTGATATCCACAATTAGATCTTTACTACAGAGGGTACTATATTATGTAAAACAGCATATTAAAGATAAATATGTATTTAACAACTTTAATAACATGGTATTTTAAAGTACCATAGTTAAGTTAGATAGCGATAGTTTTCAATTACAGTATTCCCTCACTTATCACGGGTATTATGTTCCAGACCCCCCCACACAAGGTAGGAACCTTACATTTATTCTACACTCTTAAACCTACATAACTTAAACAACATACATATACAGTACTGCAAAATCCCGCAATATAGCAAAAAGTCCGTGATACATAATTAAATATAATATCTTAAAATATCCCGCAATACAGTGAGGCTGTGATAAGTGAACTGTGATATAGCAAGGGACTACTCTATTCTTATTGTTTATATAAGCTAGCTTGTATACATATTGCTTCATTCATTAAAATATTTTGTTGGTTGTTCCTGAAATTAAGCTTATTATTTAAGGGAAAATTTGACCTTTGATTTATTTCCTAATACATAATAAGTTGATGCTTTATTATTATTTACTTTTAGTAAGAAATCAAATTTTAAGAAGCCTACTCTAGCTAACCTTTTAAATATTTGGTACTGTTCAACCACATATTAGAGACACATCTTTATCCATTATTCCATTAAAGACTGAAACATAATGAAAAAAAAAAAACCTTTTACAATTATAGTTTTAATCCTAGTTCTGAAGAAATTCTAGATAACTTTTGTAATTTAAAAATGTTTTTATTCAGTCAAGATTTTTATTGATGAAACCACATTTTTCAATTAAAATGACAAAATGAATAATTTAGAAACAATCAGTGATAGCATGGGTAAATTATGGTAAGGATACATGAGTTTATATATTTAAAGCTATTGTGTAATGTATAGGCATATAGCAGTCTTAAACAAGTGAAAATTTAAACTTCATCTTAAAAACAAATTGCATATGAATAAAATGAAAATGGACTGCGCTTTAAAATGTTTCTGGAGAGACCTTCCTAAAGCAGCCTCTCATAAAGTTTGCTTAAAATGCACACGTAAGCATAGAAAACATAAAAGCTAAAATTAAACCAAGATTAAAGTTGACGCCAGGACCAGATCAAAGAACGCCAAAACTTCACCTCATTAACTGATACTAAGTGGGGAAAAAACGTGAAATTCATTTTTTTCCTATTGTTTCTCTTTACTCAGTAACCCAGTTATTATACAATGAGAAACCTGAAAAGTTTCTTGTTATGCTCCCAAAGTACACACCTTTTGAGCTAAAAGAATTTTTCAATGAATTACATAAGAAAACTATCTTATTCTCCCTGTCATGATGTCCTAATAAAATCTCTCAGAAAAATGTGTATCCTAGAAAAAAATTTAGGGGCATAATGATCAATGCACATCTTCACAACAACTTTGATTTATAAGTATAATAATGTTAAAAACCTGTAAGCCATCAAGAAAAACAACAAAAACCAACTATAATAAAAAACTCAGGCTGGCCTCAGACTTTTTCATAACATTAAATGACAGGAGGTACTGGGAGCCATAGCAGATTTTTGAGATGAAAATGTGGTGATCCAACAATTCAGTCTTTCAAAAAATTGTATCATATTTATTAATTAAAGTATCTGAATATTACTCTCAAAATAGGAAAAATAAAATGCATGTAGTACCAAAAAAAAATTCCTTGAAGACACACTCTAAAAGACGAGCAACAAATGAAATAAAGCTAGCATTAAGAATCTGAAAAAAAAGGACAAAAACCATATGATTTCATTCATTTGTAGAATATAAAACAAAAAAATGACAAATAAACAAAAACACAGAAATAAACAAAAAAAAACAAACTCATAGATATATGACGTCTACCTGCAAAAAGGTCAACCATTGTTAATATAACAAGAATGACATCGATATAACCCAGCAGCCAAGGATAGTGGACTAGAATGTGCATGTGTGAACAATCATGAGTAGTCAGTGGGGATGGTAGATACCGTTGATTAACCATGTGTACTGTGTGGTCATTACATTCAAAATGACTGAATGAACAGAGCAACAAATCTGCATCAAATTTTGCATTAAGCTTGAACATTCAACTGTTTGGATGACTCAGAAGGCTGCAGCTATGGGCAACTGGTGAATGGCAGCTTCATCGTGACATTGCACCCACTCATGTATCAAGTTTCATGCAGGTTTAGCAAAACATCAAATCACACAGGTGATTCTGCTCCACTGCAGACCATATTTGGCACCCTGCGAATTCTGGCTTTTTCTAAAATTAAAATCACCTTTTAAAGGGAAGATATTTCAGACCATTGATGAGAGTCAGAAAAATATGATGGGACAGCTGATGGTGATTGGGAAAACTGTATGAGGTCCCAATGTGCATACTGTGAAAAGGACTGATGTGTCATTGTCTTATGTACAGTGTGTCTTGTATATCCTTCAATAAATGCCTCTATTTTTCATAGTACATGGATGGATACTTTCTGGACAGACCTCATAGACAACAAAGCAGTAGAGGCATGGAGGGGAGACTGTAAGGGAAAGCGGGTCAAATATATGATGAAAGGAGGAGACTAAATTTCAAGTGGGGAGCACACAATAGAGTATACAGATGTCATATTATAAAGTTGTACACTTGAAATTTATATAACTTTGTTAACTAGTGTTACCCCAATAAATTTAATTAAAAATTTTAAATCTGAAAGTCAGAGTAATACTTCAGTGATAATCTGTAAAATTCCATTATTACAAAACTACCACATGCTCACAAAGTAGAGAAAATACTTAAGTATTAGGGAAAAAATGAACAGTAAACTAAAATAAAAAAGATAAACTTAAATTCAAACAACAGTACCAACTTTGAGGCAAAACTGATGCCAAAAAAACAAAGCATTAAAGTGGAAAAATCAATAATCTCCCGTGAATGTGTAGCCTTAGTCCTTCTCACATAAGAGTCTATGGTTCAAATTCATACTATCCCATGGTTAGGAAATGTCCAGACTGAAAGATTCAATTAAAGAAATTCTAGGTTTGTAGTGCCCTCTGACTCCAGCAGAAGCAAATGTTAAACAGATCTGGTAAAAAGGATCAGAGCAGATCTAGCAGGGACCTCAACAGTATCCACAGTTATTAGCTATGATTTAAAAGACTGATCTTCCCTTTCAGATTTAAGTGTTTTATTTTAAATAAAAGATGTGTCACATGATCATACCTTCAATAAACTACTGAATTTATAATAATCTACTATTTGAACTTGTTAGAAAACCACAGGAAAATACCTAACCAAGCTCTCTCAACACAGAAAACACTCTTCAGTTATGAAGAATTATCTAGTTGCTTACACTGATAATGATGTAAAAAGAAAGTTATCTTAATTAAAAATGAAAGTACTTAAACATTGAAGAATTTTATTGAAACTAAAAGTTGATAATAATAATACACGCATATTACACTCAATTACAAAAGCTAAGTATTTAATAAGATTTGCAATTGAAAGAATCAGAATTGTGAAAGAACTCATTCTGTAACAAAAACTCGAGAACAGTATCTCTTGTCACTGACTTATCTCTATACAACAGATATCACCTACTCTTCAAAAACTAGTCAATAAAATCAATAATTCTTAAATTTTTGTTACATTTTACCAAAATTTTTAAGGAATTATTTGTTAGTAGAGGAGAATTCTAAATATATTGTTTAGAAATTAATTCATGCCCTTTGACTATTATCCAAAACTTAGGTTTAGCATATTGAGACAATATTCATTAAATATATGCCAAGTGTTTTAAGTTATATATGTATTAATAATCCTGTTCATAGACACTATTATTATCTGCCAAATTATTCAGAAGGAAGCTGAGGCATAGAGGAATTAATTAAATTTTGTAATCACATAGATTGCAAGTGGTGAAATCAGACTGTAGACTCAAGTAGTTTCTCTCTAGAACATACCTTCTTAACCATATTAAAATACTTCTTTGCAAGACTGTGAGTAATAAACAAGTAGAAATAAAGAGTTTCTAGCACTGAGAGAACAACTTAAAATATTGCATGATCTGGAAGAAATGTTTAGTCTATGAGCTGACAGTATTTTCAAATCAGACAATTAAGGTAGGTTTTGTGATGTAGAATATCATCTTAATAAATTAATATACCAATCAAACCACTTTCCTCATTGAAATTAAAGTGTTATTTCTAAAATGTAAGCTTCTTTGAAAATATTAGAATGGATGCTCTTCTGGGTTTCTATAGGAAAAGATGGACACTTAAACCTGAAACTCTCCCTTCATCTGAGGAAGAGAGAGAGGAAGAGAGGAAGGGAGGGAGGAAGAGAGAGAGAGAGAGAGAGAGAGCATTAAGGAGAGTAAATATCCATCCATAATCCATGCTTACAATATAACTGAAAATCAGATAATTAAAAGTCCTCAAATTATATGTCAAAAGGAAAACACATGAGACCAGCGGAACATAGAGTGAAGTCTGGTGCAGATTTCATGGAAAATTGGAGAGGGAAGGAGGGTGCCTATATTTGTGAACATGAGGTGAACTCATCCTCAGATAAAGGAACTTATGTGAATAAGTAATATAAAGAACTAGTCTACTACCAGTTAGAGCAGAGGAGTGGCTGTTGGGGAATCAAAATGAAAGAGCTTGAAACTGCATATGATCATGGATGCTAGCCATGAGAAGTGAAGGTGTTGCTCAGATGCTTGGTGATCGTAGCAAAAAGAAAGAAAGTGATAGAAATAAGAGCCCAATTTCTTCAAAATGAACAAAAGAAAATCAAAGAGTATAATTCCTCTAAAGTACAATGAATTAAATAAAGTATATTGCATGAAATTAACAGAAAAGAACACATGTGAGCTAATCCAGAAAGCTACTCACATTTTATCACTCATGTTTAAATATACATGTTATCATTATAAAAGTGAAGCATAAGAATTTTAAAAGTCAATAGTAAATGCCAGAAGTATTCATCAAAATATTAAAGGAACAAACTTAAAGCATAATAAAAGCATTTAAGCTGATTAAATTTCTCCCCCAAGAAACCATGAAACAAACAAAGCAAAAAAAACCAAAAAACAAAAAACGCTATAACCCAACACTTTAATTAGAAACAAATAGCCTAAAAAGAATTTTCAGATTTTTTTTTTAATTTTTTTATTTTGGTTTTTCAATTACAGTTGTCCCCTTTTCCCCCAAGAATTTTCAGATATTAAAAATAACTTTCAAATCATAAACATGAAGACTTGCAAATGTGAAAAATATAAAACAAATTAAGCAACCTCAGGCAAGAACAAAAGAAAGACAATGTCATCTCAGAAATAAGGACTACTTTAAAATATGACTAAGGCAGAATATATTAGACTGAAAAATTAATAAAGGGCATTTAGCAGAGTAGTAAAAATAACCAAGAGAATGAAAATAGAATTAAGAGATTAAAAGGCCAAGAAAGAAAAATATAGAAGATTAGAAGAAAATATCTATCCAATACACATATAATTGAAGTCCATGAGGTGGGAAAACAATAAAATAGGACTAATATATAAAACTATAAACCAAAAAAGGAATATTTCCATAACTAAAAGAAGACATGAACCTATATATTGAAAAGGCCTTCAAGTACTTAGAAAAGTTGACCCAGAACATGATCAACTTAGAGATATACTAATAAAACTAATACACACACACACACACACACACACACACATTTATATATAACAATTCTTCAGTACCTCTAGACAACAGATCAAGAAATTTACAAAGGAAAGAATATAAGGTTGGAATAAGAATTCTCATGCCAAAATAACAGCATAGCAATATTTCTAGGAAATGTTAGGCTCTGAGATTTATTTATCCTGAAGCCAATATCTAATTTAATTCCTTATCTGAGTTAGTAAAAGAAACTAAAGACATTTCCTCTGTCTAGTAGTAATCAGTTAAATCAGATAAGAAGAAACAATTAGAGACATAGAATAGTAAAGAGAAAACAGCCTATTTGGAAATGACATGATAGTATAAATGTAAACCTCAAGAGAATTCAATGATTAAACTAAAACCAAAAATAAAAGAATTTAGTACATAATACAATGAAAGAGATACAAAATACACAAATTAATGTCTTCCCTGTATTAAAAATCAATAGTTAGAATGCAGAATGACAGAGAAACACTATTTATGATGGGCTCAGAATAAACACATGGCAATAAACTTAACAAGACATGTGAAAAACATATTAGAAAGAAACTTTAAAATATTCTGAAAGACAGAAATGTAGACTTGAACAAATGGAAAAAAATCCCTATTCTTGAAGACCTCAAGTCTCACAATGTTAATACATAAACTTAATGTGATTCCATAAAAATTTTAAGAACTCAGATATATTGACTTCAGAATGTTACAGGAAAATATAAATATGGTAGAAAAGCTAGAAAAATCCTTCATAAAGAGCACAATCAAATATTAAAGTATTAAGGCAGAGGATTATGAGACTATGAGTGGAACAGAACTGAAGGTACAGAGCTAGAAACAAGTATATATATAAACTTAATATAAAATAAGCTGGAATTTCAAGTCACTGAGGAAAATGTGTATTTTTTAATAAAAGGTATTAATGTAATGGATATGCTTTTGAAAAAACATAATTTCAGGTCTCTATTCCAACTATACCAGAATAAATTTAAAATACATCAGTTACATAAACATAAAAAATAAAACCATACATATTGTAGAATGAAACAGATGAATTCTTTTAAAACCTTCAGTATGAGAAAAGACTTTATAGCTTTCACTTAAAATCCAGATACAGTAAAACACAAATTCAACTACATGTTTTTAAATAAACTATACCATAAGCAGAATGAAACAATAACAAAATATTAGAAAAGATTTGTAACACATAATGCAGATAAAATGTTAATATTCTAAAATAGAACTCTGAAAAATAAGCTACAAACATGAACATATACTTCACAGAGAAGAATATACAAATGACCCTAAAATACATTTAGGAACTTCAAGGTAACTTATAAAAATGCAGATTACAACTGCACTTACTGACCATTTCTCACTTATCAGGTTGACACTAATCCAAAACTTGACAATATATCTTGTTGATGAGGTTGTGAAGAAATACATGTTTATACATTGTCAATGAGAATATAACATAGTACCACCTCGATGGAGGGGAACTTGGCAATATCTAGGAAAATGTTTAACTTAATTTTAATAATACAGAAATAATCAGTAGGAAATTATTTTTTTAAAAATAAAAAAAATAAACTACCCTGGACTTTCAAGTCTCAGTCATAAAAAAATAATTTGAGAATATTCCAGATTAAAAGAAATTGTTGGATAATAAAAGAACCTATATAAATGATAATAAGTAGATAATTGGAAAATTTTATTGGTTAATATCAGGTATATTCTTGCATCAATGTTGTGTATTTTGCATATGACAATAGCATTATAAAATTATAAAATGGTTATGAATAAGGTTATGAATGAGAATGTCTTTGCTTTAAGGAGATACACATGAAAGTATTTAGGGTGAATTACCCTAATGCCTGCAACTGATTTTCAAATGATTCAAGAAATATATACCTATATATGAGAGAGAGAGAGCTTGCAAAAGCAATGAGTTGGTAATAGTTGGTGCATCTAGATAAAAAGCATATGGGTATTTATTATTTAAATTTTTAGTTACCCATAAGTTTAAAATTATTCAAAATAAAAATAGAAAACATTTTAAATGCATTTAACATTGATAAACTAAAAAGCATTAAATTATTTTAAGCTGTATAAAACTAAGACAATCTAAAGCATTGTAAATGTAATATAGTCAGGTGATTTAATAGTCTCTTATCACCTAAATAAGAATAATTTAAAAGGAAGCATGTGCCACTTGTTTATAAACTCTATATTTCTATATTAAAGCGATATTCCTTTCAGCAGTAGGAATCCAGTTTTTTCACATATTGTCTTCACCTACCAAATATGGATAGTAATTCTCAAGAATGTTCACTCTGGTTAATTGGACAAGTGTACTGTAGATTTTGGAGTAGAGAGTCATACGTTTAATGTTGCAAAATCACTAATTAACTTCCACATTGGCATCTGGGAACCATGGCTTCAAGGGCCACCTCTATTACTCACTAAATAAGGAGTTACCATCTAACTTAGACTTTACACTTTTATCTGTAAAATGTAAACATGCACATCTAGTTCATTCTTGGCTCTGAAGAATTTTAGGTTAAATAATAGATATTATATAATAGCACAATGTCTGGCCAAATTAGTGCTCCATAAATATTAGCTGAATTTGAATCTGGTACGGGTGAACAGAGTCAATGGAGTAACTTGTTTTTGACATTAATATTAATATTAATATTAATGATGTCTGCAAGAGACAATATGCTGAATTTCATGATTATGTACTTCCCAGAAGAGATACATCTTCAATTAAAATTGGTTAAAATGACAGTTCTCAAAAAGGCACACGGTCATTTGTAAACTAATAAGAAAAACATCCATAATTGATCCACAAACAGGTTTTTAATTAATGCATTTTCTAATAGTTATTCAGCTGTGACATCTGTATTATTGAAATTAAACATTATAAAACATTATTATCATTCCAAATATATGAATTCACTTAAAAATTTTAAATTGAATATATTGGGGCAACACTGGCTCACAAAACCATACAATTTTCAGGTGTGCAACTCAACACAACATCATCTGCGCACTGCATCATGTGCCTATCACCCCAAGCAAAATCTCTTTCTGTCCTCATTCTCCCCCATTTTGCCCACCTCCACCTACACCCACCCCCTTTTCCCTCTAGCTATTACCACACTATTGTCTATATCTATGTGTTTTATTTTTGCTTAATCCCTTTGCCTTGTTTCATCCAGTCCCCTAAATCCCCACCCCTCTGATAGCTATCAGTCTGTTCCATGTATCCATACCTCTATTTTGTTTATCGTTTCATTTTGTTCATTAGATTCCACACATAAGTGAGATCATATGGTATTCTCAGTCTTTCTCTGACTTGCTTGTTTCACTTAACATTACAATCTCTAGGTCCATCTATGCTTTGGCAAAAGGTAAGATGTCTTTTTTTCTTTTTAATGGCCAAGTAGTGAATACACCTAAAATTAATTTACCTCTTATAATTACCATTTCTTACAGAAATGTGCCGAACTTATCAACACCGAACCATCTTATATACGAATGAAGCAGATGGTAATCTGTGCATCATATTTTGAGAAATGTCATGGCTGAATGTTTCCCAGTGCCCTTACCTGAAAGATAACAGAAAAGTGCTAACAGTAAATAACCCTACAAAAAAAAAGGGGGGGGGGGAAGCAGTTGAAAAGCTCCTTCCACCCTCAAAATATTTTAATTATTTGCATGTCTTTTAAAAACGCTCCAGTGGGAAAAGGTGTAGTATAAAAAAGTACAGTGGGCATGAGATGAAGGCAAATGCTCTAATTCACTATTTTTCTGGACGCTAAATCACATCACATAAACAGTAGATTATAGAACCAAACAGAGCATTTTGAGTAGCTGAGCTGTAGAAAAGACCCCTTCTCCAGTCTACACATGTTAAACACACATCAATCCCTGGGTGTAACAATTGATTTGTGCAGACATTTTGTTTTATAGTTGAGGAAGAAAAGTTTATTTGGGGCTAGAAGCCATCAAGCATGGGAGACAAGATTAGTGATGGGGATGACATCTATTCCCTGTCCGACCCATCCAGGTGGGAGTGCCCACGGTTCCAGAGGTAAAGGTGAGAAAGTGATAGAACTGACTTATGAGAGATTTAAAATAATTTTTAGAGGGCTTAAGAGACAGAAGCTGTTGGAATGTTTTCATGAGAGTCTTAGTGTAACTCTCAGCACAAGTGAAATTCTGAGTTGGGGGAAAAAATATTTCGTACTGATGTCCCCCGCATCCCCACTCTGCACTTCTGTGGCACTCTGAGGGCTGGCATCTCTGTGGGCAGCCACACTTGGGGAAGACAGGAGAGTCACTGTCAGCCTGTGCAGGACATGCACTTCTGTGGAGCAGGTCTGTGAGTAAGGACTATATCAATGGAGAACACAGGAGAGAAAGACTATCCTGTCACGTGGAAATAAATGGGATTTTAGGCACATCTGAGGCCCCTGTCCCTTTAATTTATACTACATGCTTCAGTCTTCTTTAAAGAACCTATCTTTTTTTTTTTAAATTCTTTTAATCAACAATCTTTACAAATTATTATAAGGTAACAAAAGCATTCCATCACAACCTTCCAAAATGTGGTCCCAACTATTTTCCATTAGTTTTCTATAAGAATCTTTGCTATAGTCAAGGTTCCCCAATGTTCTCTCTTTCCAGTTTCTTATTTTTGATAAAAGTATATCATCTCATGAATTTGGTACAGCCTCCTACATCCTCTCTTGCCCTTCTAAATACAGACCAGGTCAAGTACCACTGGTTCCACAAACCTTCAACAAACCACCTAAATCTACTGCTTTCCCTAATATGGCACAAATTGTCCATCTACATACATTATGCATTGTAAAATGAAAACAAAATTGTTGAGGCTTCATCAGTGATATATTGTTTGGGAACATCTTTTCTTTTGTTGTCTGATTTTGTTGGCCATTGTATTTTATTTTTGTCTGCTTTCCCATTCAGAAAGTAAGTTTCTTGATAACAGGGTCTGTGTTGTTTTCATCTTTGCATCTTCCACCATGCTTAGCACAGATAGGTCCTCTGTGAATATTTTTAGTGGACAGATTGATTCATTTATCCAGCATAGTATTGAGAAAAAACAGATGTAATATTTGCGTTGACAACTGCACCACATTCTGAGACGTCACCCCTTTTCCTCTGTCCAGAAAACCTCTTTTCAGTTCTTCATCTTAAGCTTCTAGTGATTGAGGTAAAGTCAAAAAGTCAGGCCACAGTCTGCTAGCATTTAATAGCAAAATTTTCCCAACACACAAGCAAAATGATCAGAGATAAAATGTTCACAGTCACTTCTTCTTTTATTAGCAGGTTTACAAGCACTGAATATATGACTGACTAGATACATAAGGTGGACTATATCTAAAAAAGACACCAGGATATTCTTATTCTCCATTATGAATAATTTTAAAGAAATTTAATAACAAAAAATTGCCAGAAAACTTATGGTCTAAATAAACTCTTTATCTTTAAAATATACTTTTATGTTCTAAAATACTCTTGTTCAAGTTTTTCATCAATTAGTAAACCACAATGGCAGGAAGACCAAAATGTTTTGCTTAGTCTTTTACATTCTTATTCACTAAGGATCAAAATTAAAGTTATCACATTAAAACCATCAGCAGCTTATAACTCCCATTTATACAACACAGTCAAAGGTTAAGAATTGATGGTTATGAACATGAAATTACATGATATTTACTAGTCTCTTATGTGCATGAAAAAGCATTGCTTTCTCTTCTTATATGAAACTTCATACATCTTTTATTGTTTTACTAATACATTAATGTTATAAAAATGTACATTAGGAAGAAATTTCTTTATCAGTCGCATAAGAAATCGGCCCCATATTCAATTCAACACATTTCAGGACAAAAAGAAAGTGCCAATCACTGACCTCTAGTGCAAGAGAAATTAAGCAGAAAGAGTTGCTCCCAATGGTTTTCAAAACAATATATAAAACTGGATAGATGGGGAGGAAAAGCGAAGAGTTGATTCACATGACCAGGGTGAAAAGAAAAAACAAACATTATAGTTGCAAAAACATATATTCCCTAACAAGTTCTTAAGACTCCCAGGTGCAACATCAGCAGCGCTCGAGTCTCGATTTTTATTGTAATCTTGTGGCTTTTTATTTGTAACTTATATGAAAAGAATCATATTGATTGGGGCAGATTTAACTCAGTAAAACCTATTCTACTGAGATTGTCTGTACTAGGTGATTTTATCAAGTTCTCTTTTGGTTTCATTTTCTTCCTCATCCCTATTCCCAGGGGAGGCTGCAGCCCAGCTTGCAGAGCAAATTGCCCTAAATTGAGTTCTTTCTCTGGCATAGGCAGGGCTGCCTTTGGCTCCTTGGCTTGAAAACTTTAAGCATTCTTTTTTTCTTCTTCCTTAACAACCCCCTTCCCTTTTTCCAATTAAAATGGAGAAGTTTGCACCAGTACCTGCTCCCAATTAAATGAATACTGCATTACCAGCCTCACTCCCGGATCTTCTCTACCCTCCCTTCATTAGCCTTATTCCTCTGAGGCTGCCTGGCTGGCTGCCAGTGACTTATGGCAAGAATTCAAAATCTTGCACACTTTATCCCCTCCAAATCATTCTTGAATATAAGCAGTCTGCTCCTTAGGCCCAGCATGAGAAATCCAAGAACGTGTTCAAAACGGATAGGGGGTAGGGAGGGAGAGAAGAGAAAAATGATTTATTTAAAAGGCTAAAAGCATATGCAAAGGAAGACAAGCTAAGAGAGGTTAAGCTTCCCAGTTAATTGACCCTAGTTTCTTTTGTAAAAGCCTGAGTAGGAAGAACAACAAATGACAGTTCGATGGCCTTGCTTTGTTTCTGAGTGCTTTCATGCCTAGAGGAAATACATCATCATCTTCACACCTCAGGCACACCAACTCCCCAACACCCAAATTATGCACTGGACTGAAAAAGCCAACCTCGAAAGCTTAAGCAACTGTTTTGTGTATAAAAGATCAGCATGGAATTTTCCAACAAATATGAATGCTATGTGACCATTGCATCAGCCATTCTCAACTGACACTTGGAATCAGTAAGTGTGCATCAAGCTGTCACAAATGATGACCCAGGTGTCAGGCCACAGAAACAAATGGGTGGGCATTCTGTGTGTCTCCAGTGCTCTCTGAAACTGCAAATTCTGTTTACAGAGCCTTTAAACACAGTTTAGCAAAATACATGATCAAATTCCAGTTCTGATAAGTACCATCTGTGTGACCTTGGGCAAGTTATTTAACTTCTGTGAGACTTGTGGTCCTCATTTGTAAAATCAAGATAGTAACTCTCTCTGGTGTCGAATGCTGTTTTGTGGACTAGGTAGAGCATGTAAACCGCTTAGCACAATCCCTGGCACATGGTACATAGCTAGTGTAAGCTCTTATTATTATTGCTACAGGTATTGCTATAAAGCAAGAATAGCCCAGATGATCTGACAGGGCTTTTGGAGCTTTTCCCAGAACATTGCAAGGACCAAGATCAATTTATAGATGATTTTTAATTTAAAAAAAATTTTTTAAATGTGCAATTGGAATCTGAGAAGCTGACCCTTATTTGCCACAGACCCCAACATTGGTATGGCATCCTTAAGGTCATTATTAGAAAATGTATCATTTAGCAGTAACTATAAGTCATCAAATTCTTCAAACACCTTAGAAAATATATTGTAATTGTTGAATTTTTCTAAGGATAACACATGATTGAACACTTTAAAACAGTCATAATTGAAGTCAATTTATTTCCGTTCTGAGAATTAATATGGAATTTGGTTTGTCACCTAGTGAGAAACTTCAAGGTATGCTTAATTTGCTAATTAAAAAAAAATGAATATGGTGCAAAAAGTCATGACTACTAAATCTTTTTAAGTGACCATATTAATGAAAAGACAAAAAGAAATATTCATATTTATGGAAGGGGAAAATATTGTAAACATATTTGTGCTGACCATTTTTGTCTCCTTCCAGAGACACAACTTCTGTACATAGAAGTTGAAAGATTACTTCCTAATTTTTAAGAAATACACTGTGTAGTCTGAGCAACCCAAGGCAGCAATACAGGAAGGTACTTTATAAGTAAAATTTTTACTTATAAAATCCAAGTCCAATTTTTGATAATATTTTTAACAATTTTAGGGATGCAATCATTGGAAACAGAGAGCTGGAATTACATTCCAGCCTCATCTTTTGCTCACTACGCAACATTTAGAAAGTTAATTAAGTTCTCAGACCCTCAATTTTATCAACTATGAAGTAGGTCTAGTAACACTTTCCACGTGATGTCATTGTAAAATTACAGTTAAAATGTTTAATTTGAGTCATAAAAAGCTTTACACTTTCATCATCATCATCATCATCATCATCATTATCATCAACAGTATCATGTTGTCGGACTTCCGGCCAAGATGGAGGCTTAGACGGACACGCTAGGTCTCCCTCTACAACTAGAGAGGAATACAACTACTTCAAAACAAAGGATAACTAGAAATTCCAGAAAATAAAACTACACGGAAGTCCAACATATGAAGTTATAAACCAGCGGTGCCATTTGGGCAGGTAAGAGTTAAAGAGGGCAGTGCTGTTTGCGGTTGCACCTGGACAACGGCGGCGGGGAATCCCGGATCCGTCAAGCCCCTGGCGGTGCGCTACCGGCGAGGAATCCCGGCTGCGGCCAAGCCCCTGCCGGTGCGCGACTCCGGCGCTGGGGAGAGCGGCCGCTGCATCGCCTTGAACAGTGAGGCCCAGGGGGGCGGGAGGACGGATCCCGGTCTCCTAGCTGAATAACTGTGTGAATCCATCTTGGACCCCCGCCCCCAAAGAAAGCACCACAGGGCTGCGAAATAGGTCGTGGACAGGCAGGCGCCGGTCGCTGATTTGTGACGCGTACACAGGCACTGCCCCCGACAGCCAGCCCAAGAAAACAAAACGCATCTGTCAAAATGAGGCAGACAACTATAGAAATCCTGGTGACACAACTCACCAGACAGCAGATAGAGAACCTGACAGATGAACAGATAAGAAACCTGTCAGAGGCTCAGTTCTGGACCATTGTTAACAGATGGCTTACAGAATTCACAAAAGAGCAGGAAAAAGATATGAAAGAAGCGAAAAACTTTCATAACGAAAGGAACAAAACCGCATACGAGACAGAAGGAAAGGAAATAAAATCCAGAGTTCATTTCAACAAACTGGAATATGGAGAAGGAACAAGCAGTCAACCAATGCAGCGAGAGGAAATGGGAAGCAACAATGAAAGGATCAGAAACCTCTGGGACAGCTATAAAAGGCCCAACATAAGAATCATTGGTTTGCCAGAGAATGAGGAAGATGAACTAGAACTTGAAAAAATGAGTGAAAATATAATAAAGGAGAACTTCCCAGACTTGGGGAAGGGAATAGACTTGCAGGTCCAGGAAGCAAGGAGAGTTCCCAAGAGACTGGACCCAGGGAGAACCACTCCAAGACACATTATAATCAAAATGTCAAAAATTAAAGATAAAGAGAGAATCTTAAAAGCAGCAAGAGAGAAGAAAAGAATTATGTACAAAGGGGTCCCAATTAGACTATCAGCTGACTTCTCAAGGGAAACCCTACAGGCAAGAAGAGACTGGCAAGAAATATTCAAAGTAATGAAAATCCAAAACCTACAACCACGAATACTCTACCCAGTGAAATTGTCATTCAGAATAGAAGGACAGAGAAAGTGTTTCCAGGACAAAATAAAACTGAAAGAGTTCATTAGATCCAAACCACTGTTATATGAGATGTTAAAGGGACTGGTTTAAAAAAAAACAGAAGCTAGGGAGATGAAACAAAGGCAAACTAAATAGGCAACGAGAGTGGAAAAGGAACTGTGGGTACAGGAAGCATATTGGGGGGAGGTCAACAGGGAGGGGGAATGGGGAAAGGGAGGGAGATGATATAGGAATTGGGGATCAAGGTAGGAGGGAATGGAATAGACGGAGAGAGGTTGGGAGGAACTGTATGCACAACTAATGGACATAATCTAAAAGGGGGGGACAACTGGAGGGAGGGGGGCCACCGGGTGGAGGGGAGCAGAGGGAAGGGAAATTGGCACAAATGTAATATTTTAATCAATAAAACACATTAAATCTGAAAAAAAAAAACAGTATCATGTTGTCGATTCTTTACTAAAGATTAGTTCTTAAAATAGGAAAAGAATATAAAATATGAACTAAGAGATTTTGAAATATGTCATTTACTCTATCGAATGTTGGTGGAACTGCATGGAATTCAGTGGAGGTAATACACATCCACACTCACTGGTTCAGATCATGCATATTTGAGGACAGCTATATTGGAATGCTTTCTAGAGATGATAGTTCTAAGGAATGGATTGGGAAATCTACTACATCCAAGAAGTTACCTAAATTATTATTTAACAAAAAAAAACAGAATCACATGCAACTGCACATAAGATATAAACAAGGTCACATAGCAACAGCAGAGCCAGGATTTAAACTCAGGTCTGCCAATTCCAGGTAAAGGTGATATTTACACTTATAATTTGAAGATGTCATATTACACAGTTACATGAGAAAAAAATCTCATTGGAGAGTATGAAATTTTCCACTGTTGTATTATCACAGGCATTTTAAAATTACAAAATTAATTTTAAATAAAATTTTATTCTAAACCTTATATGTCACAGGTATATCCCCTTAAACCTGCCCTTCTGTTATAGAACCTGTCTTAATTTATGGCACTACCATCCATCCACCCTAGAAAGAGGAAACCATATGGATATTTTCTCCCTCAATAAGTCACTTGTACTAACAATTATATTTCCATAACATTGACTAAAGCTGAATCTTTCCTCAATCTTTTCTGACACTGCCTTAATTCAAGACCTCACCATCTTATGCATGAACTACTAAAAGGGTCTCCCAAACTAGTCACCTGTATCCTAGCTTTTTTACTTTCTCTTCATTCTACATTCCATTCTCTACCCCTCCACATTCTCATCAAAATGATCTTCCTCATAGTCTTATTGTGCTACTCTCCAACTTGAAACTTTTGATCTCAGGACAGCCCCTCCTCAACCAGGCCCCTTTATGACTGTCTGTCCCCAATCTTGACCTCAATGTTCACTGTCACCCCATGCTCTTTGTATGACAGCCATTTTCTTTTTCATCTTTGCTATTTGTTCTTTAGCTTATGCTGTTCCTCCATCTGTAATGCCATTTATTTTCCCATCCTGACTAAATATCCCATTAGTGTTTGAAAAGAAACTTCTATGTAAGTTCTGTACAGACCCATTAGTTGAAACTTGTTCAGTTAGTAAGAGAAGTATTTTAAAATCTTTTTGGTTTGTGGGTTTGTCAATCTTTGCTGTAGTTATGTCCATTTATGCCATGTAAATACACACACACACACACACACACACACACACACACATATACAGAACACAGACACAATACATACATGCACAAGTGCATGCACAATGGTCTGTCTGGAAAAAATACAGCCATTGTTAATATAATGAGAACAGTTTGTGCAAAAGTGATAGAGTAAGTTTTTTCTGATTAATATTTATGTGATAATTTTTCCATCATTTTACTTTGATATTTGCTGTATGATTATGTTTCAATCATGGATCTTTAAATAGCATACAACTGGTATTTTTAAATTTGAATCCAAAATTTTTCATTTTTTAATTGCAGAGTTCACTCCATTTTCATTAATTGGGATTACTGGCCTATTTAAATTTATTTCCTTAATTCATGCACTTGAGACTGACCTATTTTAATTGTCACTGTTTTCCTTCTCTGCCTTCCTAATTCCATCAAGAAGCATGTCCAGAGCAATTATGATATCGCAAGTACTATTTCAGACATTGGAAAGCAGGGTGGAAGGGGATAAACAAGACCCTTTCTCTAAGGAGATTCCATTTTAGTGGGAAGGAACAAACAATGAATAAGTAAACAATTGAATAGTAATAAAAATAGAGAAGAATGAACGTCTAATAAATTTATGTTCTATTCTTCTGTCTTTACTTTTTCAGAAGCTCATCTTTTCTGACCATGTTACAAGTGTAGCCTTGTAATGATTCTCCCTATTGTTCTCCTGATATACCTGCCTCACTAATAATCAGGTTGTTATTCAAATATTACTATTCCCTAGCTTAAACCCTTCAGTGTCTATTTATTGAGCAAAAATACCTTAGCCTGGCATTCAAAGTACGCTACAAAATGGCTCAGCCTATTTTTTCTAGTGCTTTCTTCCATATATCTCTATATATCTTCAAGTCTACACTCTAACCAATAAATTTGCTACTTCCTATTACCAAACATATCAAGTTACTTTTTGTCTGCCTCATACTCTACTTTCTCATTTTTTTCCATTGGATCCTCTCTCATTTACAGCATTCTTCAAAGCACAATTGAAATGCTACCTACCCTCAAAATGCCCTCCATGATTCCATGTATTTGTGAGATTTTCTTCTTTGAATTTCATAGCAATCATTATTATTTATCTTTTTATAAGGCAGCATCTTATATTTTTTAATTTAATATAATATAAGTTTCTTAATGGCAGGATTTGTTCTGACTCATTTTAATTTCCAAATAGTTCTAAGTACAATTTTCGGAAGATAGCAGATAAGCAGTAAATAAGTCTTGAATTAAATTAACAATTGTATCTAAACCTGGTCACCACCTTAAGCCATTCACCCCATCCTAACAGGCGAGAATGTTGGGATTAATGCCCATAAATGGCCAACATTTTTTAAAACTATTGTGTTTCATTATAGAGAAAAGTGTTTGAAAAGTAAAACGCCTCAAATGATCCAACCTCAGTTAAATTGTATAAATTAAGCAAAAGAAACATACTGAAATATATCTTTACTCACTTAGTTTAACTCATAAGTAAAAGTATATCTTGCTTGTTGGAAGGATGGAGATAGGAAGAGGAACATACTGGAGAGTAATTACTTTAGGTATGGGTTGTTAAGAGTTCCTTGAATGTGTAGGCAAATTATTAACATATTCATTCACCATTTTTCAGTAAATATGTATGAAGCACCTACTACATGCTAAGCACTGTGCTAAGTCAGGGAATACAAAGATGGATAAGGCTTAATATTTGACAGCAAGTAGCTTAAGCTTAGTGAAAAAAAAAGGTAAATAAACAGACTGAGGAAAATGTAGTAAGTGTTACAACAGAAAGATCTGAGAAGTGCAACTGGAAAACTCAGGCAGGAGGCTTTGTAAAGGTATCAGGCGAGTTAGCTCTTCTCCTGAGAAAACATGAAAGCTAGGAAGAACAGATCTCTGTGTTTTCAGAGTATTTATGCCCTCTTCTACTTGTAGATAGTATTGTGATAAGGTGATAATATTTTTAGTATCAATGTCATATCATAGAGTTATAACTACCTTTTGCATATACTGCTTTAAGATAGTTTATGAACTTCTGATTCAGCATGGCAGTGGATACATGTATTTATTTACTTCTCATCCCTGCAAAACCACACTGACCTCACAGTGAAAGAATTTTATAACTTATAAACCCATAAGGATGAAAAGAATAATAGAGGAGAAAATACCAGATAAGCAATATCAAATACATTTCTAAAATATATACAACTGGATGTATAGTAACTGCTTGTAAACCAGATAAAGCTGAAACCTCAACCTGAATTGAAGGAAGCCAATAGAGTTTTGCCTCAAAAACTCAGAAAGTCTCAGGAAACACGAAGTATCTCTTAAGGTGAAATGTTAATATAGTGGGAAGTGGTGTATGAATAAAACAAGAGGATTAGTTGAAAGTTTACCTAAGAAACAGTTAGATGTCAGATTCTTTCCCTGACCCCAGTAGATCAGAGATTTACACTCTGTAGAGATATATACAGCAAATACAGGGTGAGATGTTCTACTGAGTGATAGGGATGAAATGCAAATCCTTGTGACAAATGGTGAGACCTGCAGGTCATTTTCTGGTTCAGTTCCCAGAACACAGACCACTAGGCTCTCACCCTCCAAGCATAAAATCGGAGAAGTCTTCTGCAGAGAAACTGAAAGGCCCAGAGAAAACATTTACATATATGATATTTAGAGCCTTTATTAAAATGCCATATTACCACCTCATAGCACCATTAGTAAACCTCCCCAAGTAATACTTCCCCATATAAGGCCTTCCAAATAATTATAAGGCCCTTACTCTTAATATAGAGAGATGGCCAAATATGTGGAGAAAATCTTCCAGCAGAAAGAGAGAAACCAGAACAGATTCTGGAATCTGAAAGGTGTGAGGTTTCTGGATAGAAATAGGAAAACTTTTTAAAAGACATTAAAAGGAAGCTTTCAAAGTTCTGAGGAAACATTATTTCCAATCTAAAATTCAATAACTAGCCAATGTACTTACAGAATATAAATACAAATCAACTGTAGTTATAGAATGAGGATATTCTGGTGCATTCAAGGTCACAAACAGTTTACCTCCTATGTATTCTTTTCAGGAATCTTACAGAAAATAAACCTCATTGAATAGTTGGCAGTAAACCAAGAAAAGAATTCAGGAAACAGAGATCCAGCCCAAGAAAGAGATAAAGGGGTAGCTCTAGAACCATGATGAGGGCTCTAGGATGGATATCAGCAAGAAAAAAATTATAATGTCTAAGAGGATTAAAAAGGAAACTGATTCACTTAACATAGGTATGCCTATCAAAACAGAGGATGCCTGTAGAAGGTAAATTCAATATATCTTATGTATTAACATAGAAAAGGGTGATAGTTGAAAAATAAACACACTGGTTAT
The DNA here is from genome assembly GCF_987537825.1 of Furipterus horrens. Taxonomy (NCBI): domain Eukaryota; kingdom Metazoa; phylum Chordata; class Mammalia; order Chiroptera; family Furipteridae; genus Furipterus; species Furipterus horrens. The sequence goes on along the minus strand of NW_028327176.1, from coordinate 140,157,562 downwards.
CGAAGGAAGAGGGATTTGGAAATTGAAAAAAGTGATTCAGCGTATGCAATGACTGATCTGAAAGAAAATGCCAACACTTTTTAATGTTTAAAGCATGGTTGCAAGAAACTCTAAGAGAAAAAATACTTAAAATCAACTCTATTGACAAAGTTTTGCCAACTGATTTATTTGAAAAGCTCTTAAAATGCACAAACATACTATTTCAATGATATCTAGATTATATAGAAAGAACTGTTGCTTGTCAGAGGTGTCATTTGTACCTAATTCTAAGTACTGAACTGAATGTCATAGATGTGTTTTTCTCTTAAAAATTGTGAAGCAAAATAATAGAATGAACTGTCGTGTTTAACCTTCTTCCTAAAATTAAAACTGGCTAAAAGTTAAAATTCCTGCCATGAGACTCCACAGTATTCTTACAATAAAACTTTAACTTGGGCTAATGTGAGTGGCTAACTCTTCCCTGCAACAATCCCTAATTGGCATGTGTAATAAAACATAAGCCATATAAATAGAACAAGATTTCATGGGAAAGTTCTTCAGCTCAGCTATTTAGTGATTATTTTTTAATCAAGAGTTCTTGATTACAATTTCATTCCTACAGGAAGAGTCTGCAAATATAAAAAGGATCACTTTCTTTTTCACCTCAATCTAGTCTTAATTCAAATTTTGGATTTAACTCGGAGTCATGTCCATCAAAGCCTTTCTGGGCAAAGAATGAGCTTGCATACATACATAAGGCAATTCAAAAAAAGATATTTTCTAATCTTAACCAAACATTGCTCTTCCCTTCTCATACTGAAACTACAGGGTAAGTTCATTCCGATACAACTGCCATCACAAAATCATTTTAGTAGACCCTTAACAATGGTAAAATTGACCTCATCCTCTCAGTGTACTTACACACTTTCCGTATAGGCTCAGGACATAAGGAGTCAAAACCATCTCTGGTGCTCTCTGACATATTGGAGATGAAACAGATTCCACAGGGATGCATACAGCAAGGACATCTAGAAGCCAAATGACAAAATATTAACATCTTCAGGTTCTGTCTGTGCAGACACAGGAGCAACTATAAATTTTAAAACTCTGAGTGTACTGTCAAGAGTCCATTTTTTTGTTATGCTTTTGTTATATTTCTCAGGGTTTCACCAAATAATATAGTAATAACCATGTATGATGCCAAGTGGGTAGTTGAAATACTGGGGGGACACTTTGTAAAATATATGATTGTTTAACCACTATGCTTTACAACTGAAACTAATACAAAATAATATTGAATGTAAACTGTAATAAAAAAAATAAACAATTTCCCTATTGTTAAAAATTAATATATATATACATATATATATCTTCATATTCTGAAACTAGTTTTTCTATATCAAAATTTTAATTCCTCTGTAACTTGTTAATGTTAGTCTCAGTTTTAAAGATGGATAAAATTTCAGACAGGGTATTGGCTTCTTATGATGATTCATTTAAACATTTCATGAATTTTATATCTAGAACTTTAACTCATTTATAGAAAGAAGAATATCTTAAGGGCACCTAATGTGGTGTATAAGAAGATAAGCTTTGAAGAATTAGTGTCACCTGAGCTGGAGTGAAGTTTCTTAAAGGTAAATGGGGCTAATACTAGCATCTACTTCATGATGGGGATGTTAGAATTAAATTTAACAGTGCCTGACACATAGTGTTTAAAAAGTATGAGATTTATTATTTTAATTACTAGTCCTTATTAATTCAAAATTTACATATACTTCCCTTGCAGGTAGTCACCTCCTTTTAATTAATAAAGGCAGTTATTGTAGACTGCCCTACAGTCAAAAGGAGAAAGCAGCAAGGGTCAATGGTGAGACAAAGAACTTTCAACGAGCCCAGGGACTACCTCGATACTCAAAATCAACATCAAAAGTCAGTAGCAGAGTCCCCAGAAATGAAAACAGAATAGTTGTACAGCACTATGCAGTACCTGACCAAAGTATTAGGAGCTGCATTATGATCTGCCAGTTCCCTCTACTTTGGGCCAGGTCACTAGACAGGAACAGTAGATCCCTTACTTCTGCTTGGCCTGGGTGTCCCCAAAATCAGAATCAAAGAAAATGTCTATGAGTAATTTATTTGAATGCAATCTCAGGAAGTATGATCAAGGGATAAGGGAAGTGAAATCAGAAAGACAGAAAATCAACACTAGGATGTACTACCAAGTCAGTGTCATTATGAGCAACTGGTCACTTAATCTAGCAACACTTTCTAAAAAGCCTTATGAAGCTGACTTCGGAACCATGTCTTGTAAAAAAATTACAAAAATCCCCAAAAATGTAATATCAGCATAAGGATAGACTATGGATCAATGAAATAAAATTGAGAGTCCAGAAATAAACCCTATGGTCAATTCATTTTTAACAAGGGTGCCAAGACTTTTCAACAAATGATGTCAAGGCAAATAGTACCCATATGCAAAAGAATAAAGTTGGAACCCTTCTTTATATGCTATATAAAAATTAACTCAAAATGGATCAAAGATCTGAATGAAAGAGCTAAAACTCTAAAACTTTTAGAAGAAATATTAGGATAAATGTTCATGATCTTGGATTTGGCAACATATTCTTAGATATTACACCAAAAGTACAAGTAACAAAAGAAAAATTAAAACTTTGGACTTCATAAAATTTAAAAACTTATGTGCATAGAAGGGTACCATCAAAAAAGTGAAAAGACAACCCACAGAATATGAGAAAATATTTGCAAATCACATATCTGATCAACAAATACAATACAAACACATACATGTAAATAAATGTTCACAGCAGCGATGTTCACAATAGTCAAATAGTGGAAACAAACCAAGTGTTAATCAACTGAAGAACAGATTAACAAAATATAGTACCCATGCCATGAAATATTATTCAATAATAAAAGAATGAAGTAACAATAATGTTACAACATGGATTAGTATGGTAAGTAAAAGAAACTAGACATAAAAGGTCACACATTGTATGATTCCATTAATATCCAGAATAGGTAAATCCATAGACAGAAAGCAGAAAGCAGATTAGTCTTTGCCAGGGGATGGGAGACGATGGTATGGGTCCCAGCTGTTCAATGGTTACAGTGTTTCCCTTTGAAGTTACAAAAGTGTTTTGGAATAAGAGAGAGGTAATGGTTGCACACTATCATAGATGTACTAAATACCACTGAACTGTACACTTTAAAAGGGTGGTTTTTTTTTTTGTTATGTGAATTTCACTTCAATTTTTAAAAAGTATACACAAAAGTGTCCAGTACAGACTTCTCAGTCCTTGGATTGTTAGAGGTCTAGCTATCTGACATCAAATCACAGACAAAGCAAATAGATAGAGTTACTGAGTATATTATAGATCACTTGAAAGTAGGAGAGTGGTATACAAGGTATATGTTGGGAGGTCTAGTGGATTATTTGTAGCGGCTGTTCTCAGCCCGAAGTTTTGCAAAATGTCAGATGCAGGGACACATTGAAGCAATAGATGCTCCATGCTTATTAGTCCTCTGCCTAGACTTAAATTGTCTATAATAATCACTACCTAGTTCTGTGCTATTTAAGAATAATGTCTACATCACCTTACAGAAAAGTACCATGATATCTCTCAACAGGTTTATTTAAGGCAATGAATAAGAAGAACAAATCGCAAAGGTAAGGGAGTAGAAGATATCTTTTGGATATGAATTTATATCATTGTAACTAGAATTAATGGCACAAAGAGCCCTATAGTTTTCTCAATAAATAAATCAACTTCTAAAATAGAAAAAATATCTAAACGTGAAGGGATTGTATATATAATTTTAAGAATGAAAACATACTATCACACCTTTCTTTTATACTAACATATCTCATTTATATCCTGATTTATTTACTTTAATAGATAATATTGATCTCTGCTCAGTTTTGAAAGTAGTAATTTTCAACATTTCTGGTTATATCTTTATATAGAGCTGAAGTCACACAGCCCCAAGACAAGCTAATCAATACCCTTTTTAACTAATTAAAGTTTATTAAAATCATAACAATGAAAACGCATACAGAGAGACACACAGCAAAATCTGCTTAGGGGAAGTGAAGAATCTCTTCTTGCATCGCCCCCATCTTCTTTAACCTGCTTCTTAACAAAAATTCCCCGTTGAGATTCAAAGGCAAAGGAGAGGTGTAAGTAACACTGCTGATATCCAGGAGCCCTAGAGAAATAATTCATTGCTGGCTAGAGAAACTTTAAATCCACTGGTTTCCTAGTATATCTTCATCTTCCTGCTGATTAGAACCCATTCTCCCCTCTCTGACCAATTCAGAATCAACTTCTAAAGAAATAATATGGAAGACTCTGACCTTTTTGAGCTTGAAGAATCCCTGGCACTCACCATATTGTTAATGATTCTCTTCCCCTTTCTCTTGGGAAAATAATATGTGAAATTTGTGACTGTCATCCACTGCTCTTAAGTGTCATATTAATGTTGGTGTGTCCTTTTTACAAAAATAAATTATACCCATGGCAGCAAGTTAGAGGGCATGCAATGTGTGCTAAATTCCTGTGTCTCTATCCAGAAACCACATTTGTTTGCTATATTTGTCTTAGAGAATAGAGGAACTATAATGCATTGAATGGTGGCCCCATAAAAGATATACCCATGTCCAAATCTCTAGAACCTGTGAATGTTACCTTGTTTGGAAGAAAAATCTTAGTAGTTGAGATTAATTTAAAGATCTTGAGATGAGATTATCCAAGATTATCAGAGGTGTGCCCTAAATCCAATGGTATCCTTATTAGACTGAAGAAGGAAGACACACAAAAGAGAGTTGACAATGGAGACAGAAATTGGAGGCATGCAGCCATAAGCTGAGGAAATGGAGGAATGTCTGGAGCCACCAGTACCTAGAAGAGGTAAGGAAGCTTTCTCCCTTACAGTCTTTGGAGGAAGTGCAGCCCAGCCAGGTGACACCTTGATTTCAGACTTCTGTATTCCCGGGTTGTGAGAAAATAAATTGTTTTACACCACCATATTTGTGGTAATTTGTTACAGAAGCTCTAGGACACTAATACAGGAAACATTCCTTGTACCTTAATAAAATAAGAAAGCTGTGGCCCGCATTTCTTCTTCAAGGGGAGATATCTTTCCTTTGAAGAAGTTGGCTGTAGGTTGAGGTAAAACTCTTCTGTGCCCATGCCTGCAACCACACTTTAACAAGAAAAAAGGCCATGCAGGTCACATTTAAACTTTAAGTAATATTGCCTTGGATGAGAAGGAAAGGATAATAAAAAATATCTTTGCCTGCTCTCTGTTTATTATAATGCTAAAACATCCATCTCAATGTACATTTAAAGGTAAAGAGTAAAGCTAGGCCAAATATGAGGGTAAACTCTAACTTTTCCAAGAATGTAAAGCAAGAACTAATGTCCTCAACTCCCAGAAGCCACAACTTGACATAATTCATCAGCTGGTCTTTACCAATCTTCCCACTAGTCATCAAGTATGACCCTACTTGGACCCTTGGGGAAAAGACCTTGAAGCTCTCTTTTGCTGGTTATTTTTATTACCTAAGTAGCTTAGTCTAAGAGAGAAACCAATTTATACCTGTTTCTTGACTGTGACAGGGAGAGGAGGAGGCTTTATGTGTATATGAGAGGGAGAGAGAGAAACCCTAGGGACTGAGTAAGAAATAAATAAATATGTATATATTTAATATATAAACATATAATATATAACATAGGTAAATAGGTAATTTAATTTTTAATTTTATCAACAACCTTGACTGAAAGTATTATTATGTTTGCTTTATGAATGATACTGGGGCTTCAAAATAATTTGCCAGATGTCAGCGTGGTACACAGGGGACTGCACCATTATTTAAAATCATGCTGTGTACTATTTCCACTGCATCACAGTCCAGTACCTTTCCACTGTATTCTTTCCACTGTACCACACTCCACCAACATTGCCATTATTTAAAAAAATAGAATTAAAAAAGGTATATTTAGTTCTAAATTAAAGATTGAGGAATAGCTAATAGCCTTTGAAAATTTGGATCCATAAAATAAAATGTCATTTCTTTTGATTTTTTTAATATATTTTTTGTTTAATCCTCACTTGAGGATATGTTTATTGATTTTATAGAGAGAGGAAGGAGACAGAGACACAGAGAAACATCAGTGTGAGAGAGAAACATTGATTGGTTGCCTCCCTGACTGAGGATCAAACCTAAAAGCTAGGTATTTGCCCTGACCGAACCTGCAACCGTTTGGTGTACAGGGCCATGATCCTGACAACTGAGCCACATGGCCAGAGCGAATTTTGTGTCATTAATTAATTAACTCCTTTAATCTGCTAATCAAGGCCTACGTTATATGAACCCATTTTCCAAAGATCTATGTTCTTGTTTTGCTATGTTTGAAGAGGAGGCATGTGCTGTCCCTGCTCCTTTCCCTGATATAAAAGATTGTCACATGTCTATACTATACAGATATTCCTCTCAACATAGCTACAAAAGGCAATTAAACTGGGCTTAATAATTTTACAGTTCTGTTTTCAGCTTCAAAAGGAACAAGGCTACATGTGAAACCTCTTTTTATGGGATCCTAATGATAGCATAAAGGAATAATTATTCATTGATAAAGGCAGAGTAAATCTCTTACCTGCTAAGGCTAATTGATTGAGCAATGAAACCACTATGCAATCACTTTTTGCTATTATTCATTCACATCAAAAAGAAAATTATAAGTAGCACTTAGAAAAAAATACTGATACCAGGAATAGTTTGTATTTATTTTAGATTAAGAGTTACTGAAAATCCATCTATGCAATACCAACACTAAACACACACACACACACACACACACACACACTTTTATTATCAGTAATGCCCTCATTGTATTCAATGCTGATTCTGTGAACTAAAACTAATATTAAACTGTCTGAGAATATAGTGCATCAGAAGTTAAGAGCAAATCTACACCTGGCAGTTGGAGTAAAGCCAACCATAAAAGAAACACACTGTTCATTTAGATTCTGCAGCGTGTGAGTACAAGGCTAAAACAGGTATCACCTATTTAAAGTTTCTTACCAGAAGTGCAGTATACGCAACTGAAGAATCATCACTACTGAGTAAATACCCATTTATTATGGGTACATAATACATTAGAATGCTCTAAATAAGAAAAAAACACTGCTTTTTAGTAGACCTCAAAGCAAAAAGGAAAAATAAATTCACAGAATTAACATAGATGAAAGTGACTGCATATACGGATATATTTAACACTAATCATAACCACAAATTCATTCCTTTAGAACCCATCACATATTAAGTGAACCCACAGCTAAGTCCTGGGGAAATGGAGGTGAATGAGAGAGACAAGATCCCTGCTTGTGTGTGTAATGGGCCTTAATGCATAAATCTTGGAGGACATCTATGTACACCCAAAAGACAAAGATGTACAAGCACTAAGAGTGTGAAGAGTATGAAGGAAGGGGTTTAATAGTGACTCACTAGGCCCAGTATACAGTGATACCTACTAAACTAACAACATCAATAATCCTTATATTTTCATGCAGCTTTACTGAAGTATACAATATATCATACCTTTCATCTCTACTAATAATCCTGTATCTTTGATCTCAGATCCACTCTACACTATTGCCATCCAAATTTGCTTCAGCTCTAAACCAGAATGGGGAAGAAAGAGGGCACATTGTGGTTAATTTTGGCTGATTAGCTGCTTCCAACATCCTTAATGACATCCTCAGGCATACAAACTATGCCTCCTAATCCCATTTAGGATCTAGATCATTCTTATCATTCAGAAGTCCTGTAAATAATACAAAGGAAGACTACATTTTCTAGCCCTTCTTGCAGTGAGAGGGGACCACAAACTGAGTAATGGCCAATGGAATGTGGATGGAGGTGATGTACACCACCTCAAACACTGGACCTTAAAGCTGGTTGCCCACGATATCATGCTTGTCTGTAAGGAACTAAATTATAAAAGAATGAGAGTAGAAAGAAGACATAACAGACTTGTCAAAGGAAAAGCAAGTTAAAAGTTCCAGACTTTCTTTGAGGAAGAATTGTTCTCATCGGAGACCATGTTATTACTTACGTGATTTTCTACCATGCCCACCACCATCAATCACTGGACTGTTCTACGCTATTTTTATTAATTTGTGTCCTTCCATACCCAACTTGCAAGTCATCTTCACAGGAATTGTTCCCCAAGTGCCCTCCCCATCTTCTGACGGCTTCCTGTCTGCATCCTCTGGTGCCCACAGATATTCTTTTCAACTGAGACAGCTCTTTGTCATGTGTTGGTTTTCCCTGTTAGCACCTGAAAGACAGAAATGCCCATTTTTGCCTCTCCAATATCCAGTCCAGACCTATGCCCAGAGTAGTTATTTATAAATATTTATTGAATCTATTTTAAATAACTGACATATTACCATTTGATAATGTTTTTGTTTCAAACTTATATTTTTGCCTTTCCAATAAGATGTCAAGCTGCTTGAAGTCAGGGCTGTATTATGTACCTTTCCCCCCCACAGGCTTATTTCTAAATTATGCATTAAGAAGAAAACCAAAAAAACATATTAAGCAACCATGTGGAATTCACTATTTATGTTTTTCCAAATGCTCAAAGAACAGTCAGAAAACTAAAGCCTATTTAGGGAAGGGGGAAATATATACATCCTACAGTTATTTATTACTTTCCCTTTAATTCTGAGCTATCTTCCTGGGCAATGGCTGGAAAGAAGATGTAAGAAATCTTCAGGAACAGGCACTAAAATAGAATTACATATCTGTCCTATTATTTTACATGAAAAATCAAAAGAAACAACAGGTATTCTTTCCATTTCTAATGGATACATAATTAACCTCCTACCACCTTGTAAATAAAATTGTAGCTATTTCTTTTAATGTGTTATCTAATACTTGCCTACCACATAAGCACTACTATTCATTGGTACAGTTTTCTTTATTATGAGGGAAAAAAAAGTATCTCAAGCTACCGTAGTTTATATTTTTGAAGATAATCTAAATTTCATTTATTCATTCTTTGCTACTGTAACTACTTTCTGATTTTAATTCAGATTCTTACATAGATATGCCCATAGAAAGAGGCTGTTGATGAGTAGATAAGTGTTAAAGTACATGACAGTAAATGTTCATTTATCATAATAAATTGGCATTCTAGGATATTCATCAATAACTGTAAAATTTGTAAATGTGTGTTTTTGCACAAAGACATTAAACAACTGGTTGCATGCTGACAATGTGGATCCTGCTCAACTGGACAAGGTAATTCCACCCAGTGTGGAGCACTGTTGGTCTTCCAATATTTCTCTTGGGAGATGTTCCACCATATTGTATACTTTACATCCCTTAATCACTTGATAATCTACTGCAGTATACTATTGCCTACGCCTTTCAGTTCTTGATCTTGGACATCCCAACTTCCTTAATTATATGAAATAAATTTCTGTTGTTTATAAGCCATCTACTTTATGGTGTTTTTGTTATAGCAGCCTAAACATACTAAAACAGTCCCCTTACTAGTCCTAGGCAGAATATGTCATCTCTATGAACTGCTTATTAATTTACCTTAGGTTTTAAATTTGTTTCCTCTTTATCCTATTTAGCTATAAGGAGGATACGGACATTAGAGGTGCTGGGAAGGAAAACATATGTTGAGTAGAATATTATGTGTCAGGCATTGAGTTGAATAATAAATCCTAATAACCTTGGAAGTGGGTTTTAATTTATGTCCATTTTAGAAGTAAAGAATTTATATCTCAGAGCAATTATTTTCTCAGAATCCAACAGTAGTAAAATAAACAAAATCATCAGGATTTGAATTCAGGGACCATCTACCTAAGTTACTGTCACTCTCTGCTAGTCCTTCCAGTTTAACACCAGTGCTTTAAAGAACCCCTGCATAAATAGATATTCATTAAGTATATACAAGATCAATGGCTTCTATGTTCTTTCAGTTAACAAGAACTCTAACAAGCTGGTGACCACCTGGGACTTTATAGCTTCTCTTCTCTTCATCCATGATCCACATTTTCCTTTAAAACTTGGAGACACTTCTTTAGGAGGTTCACCTCAGGAGTTTTAATTTAAAATAGCATTATCTTACCTCCTGGAGAAAGTCAAGTTGCATCCCTTGGTTTTCTCTGGATTAGGAAGGATAAAATGGGGTGTGGGGAGACTTTCAGAAATAATCAAATAAGATTTTATTGGAGTTAGAGGTTAAGAAGTGTGAAGAATAGCAAAGGAAAGAATCCTATTGGATATGAGGTTGATAAAAGGAATTTGGAAACTCCAGGGTATATAGCATAGCATTTGAGTCATAAGATGTGCACTATATAATATATGACCTCTCTTTTGATTTCCTAAATTCTATTGTATTCACTAAAGTTCATATATAAGTAGTTTTATTTTGTGGTAACACAAAGAAGAGGGAAAGATAACTAATAAAGATATTAAATAGAAGAGCATTCAAATTTTAATAAGAAAAATTTAATTCCTATAAAATCGCGCTATATAATTGTCAAACAAATACATAAGAAGGCTTAAACTTAATAACCTGTATGAAATATTGGAATGACCTGTTCTAGCCCTGGCCCTCATCAAAATTTTCTGAACTTAGAGAAATTTTCTTAAGAGTGTAGTTTATGGTTTCATCAACACACTTGTCTGAATCTAAAATTTTGGTACTAATTGAAGTTTCAAAAGCAAAGTATCAAGAGGCAAACAAAGGAGCAGACAGAGAAGTATGGGCCAAAAGAGGGAGCAGATCAAGGTTCCAGTGGGAGAACTAAGCAACAAGGAGATAGCCAACCTAACAGATGTACAGTTCAAAACACTGATGATAACAATGCTCATAGACTTGACAGACATGATTGAATACAGCAAATGCATAAGGAGAGAACAGAAGGCTATGCTAAGTGAAACAAAGGAAGATTCACATGAAATTAATGGTGAAGGGAAGGAAGCAGGGATTTAAATCAGTGACTTGGAACATAAGGAAGAAATAAACAGTCAACCAGTACAGAATGAAGAAACGAGAATAAGAAATAAAAAAAAAAAAAGGACTTCCGGCCAAGATGGAGGCTTAGATGGACACGCTAAGTCTCCCTCTACAACTAGAGAGGAATACAACTACTTCAAAACAAAGGATAACTAGAAATTCCAGAAAATAAAACTACACGGAAGCCCAACATATGAAGTTATAAACCAGCGGTGCCATTCGGGCAGGTAAGAGTTAAAGAGGGCAAAGCTGTTTGCGGAGCGGTGGGGCGGCGAAAAATCCCGGCGGCAGTCAAGCCCCTGGCAGTGCGCGACCCCAGCGCTGGGGAGAGCGGCCACCGCATCGCCTTGAACAGTGAGGCCCAGGGGGGCGGGAGGACGGATCCCGGTCTCCTAGCTGAATAACTGTGTGAATCCATTTTGGACCCCCGCCCCCAAAGAAAGAAAGCACCACAGGGCTGCAAAATAGGTCGCAGACAGGCGCCGGTCACTGACTTGTGACGCCAAACGGCGCCGGTCGCTGGGTCATTACGAGTACACAGGCACTGCCCCCGACAGCCGGCCCAAGAAAACAAAACGCATCTGTCAAAATGTGGCAGACAACTATAGAAATCCCGGTGACACAGCTCACCAGGCAGCAGATAGAGAACCTGACAAATGAACAGATAAGAAACCTGTCAGAGGCTCAGTTCTGGGCCATTGTTATCAGGTGGCTTACAGAATTCACAAAAGAGCAGGAAAAAGATAAGAAAGAAGCGAAAAACTTTCATAACGAAAGGAACAAAACCGCATACGAGACAGATGGTGAGGAAAAAATATCCAGAGTTCATTTCAACAAACTGGAATATGGAGAAGGAACAAGCAGTCAACCAATGCAGCGAGAGGAAATGGGAAGCAACAATGAGAGGATCAGAAACCTCTGGGACAGCTATAAAAGGCCCAACATAAGAATCATTGGTTTGCCAGAGAGTGAGGAAGATGAACTAGAACTTGAAAAATTGAGTGAAAATATAATAAAGGAGAACTTCCCAGACTTGGGGAAGGGAATAGACTTGCAGGTCCAGGAAGCAAGGAGAGTTCCCAAGAGACTGGACCCAGGGAGAACCACTCCAAGACACATTATAATCAAAATGTCAAAAATTAAAGATAAAGAGAGAATCTTAAAAGCAGCAAGAGAGAAGAAAAGAATTATGTACAAAGGGGTCCCAATTAGACTATCAGCAGACTTCTCAAGGGAAACCCTACAGGCAAGAAGGGACTGGCAAGAAATATTCAAAGTAATGAAAATCCAAAACCTACAACCACGAATACTCTATCCAGCGAAATTGTCATTCAGAATAGAAGGACAGAGAAAGTGTTTCCAGGACAAAATAAAACTGAAAGAGTTCATTAGATCCAAACCACTGTTATATGAGATGTTAAAGGGACTGGTTTAAAAAACAGAAGCTAAGGAGATGAAACAAAGGCAAACTAAACAGGCAACGAGAGTGGAAAAGGAACTGTGGGTACAGGAGGCATATTGGGGGGAGGTCAACAGGGAGGGGGAATGGGGAAAGGGAGGGAGATGATATAGGAATTGGGGATCAAGGTAGGAGGGAATGGAATAGACGGAGAGAGGTTGGGAGGAACTGTATGCACAACTAATGGACATAATCTAAAAGGGGGGGACAACTGGAGGGAGGGGGGCCACCGGGTGGAGGGGAGCAGAGGGAAGGGAAATTGGCACAAATGTAATATTTTAATCAATAAAACACATTAAATCTGAAAAAAAAAGAAATAAAAAAATAAAAAATAACAAGGAGAGGCTTAGGAACTTCTGGGAAAACTTTAAATGTGCCAGCATCTGGTCATATGGGTGCCAGGAGAAGACGAAGAGCAAGAAATTGAAAACTTATCTGAAAAAATAATGAAGAAAAACTTCCCAAATTTGGTGAAGGAAACAAAAATACAAATCTAGAAAGCGCAGAGAGTCCCACACAAACTAGACCCAAAGAGGACCACATCAAGACACATCATACTTAAAATGCCAAAGGTTAAAGACAAAGAATCTTAAAAGAAGTAAAAGAAAAAAAGAGTTACCTACAAAGGAGTTCCCATAAGACCATCAGCTGATTTCTCAAAAGAAATTTTGCAGGCTAGAAGGGACTGGCAAGAAGTATTCAAAGTGATAATAAGCAAAGACCTACAACCAAATTACTCTATCCAGCAAAACTCTCATTTAAAATGGAAGGGCAGATAAAGTGATCCCCAGACAAGGTAAAGCTAAAGGAGTTTATCATCACCAAGCCATTATATAAAATGTTAAAGGGATTTATTTAAGAAAAAGAAGCAGGAGATCCAAGATGGCGGAGGAGTAAATGGAAGCTACACTAACCTCCTCCCAGGACCAGTCTGGATTTACAACTTAATTTTGGAGAAATCATCTGGAATAACCAATGGAACACTAGCTGGAAAGAAGTCTTATAACCACAGAGAGACAGAAAAGGCCGCTACATCACAACTTGACTGGTAGGGAGTGCGGAGACGCGGAAGGGCTGGCTGGGCTCACATGGGTGGCAGCTGAAGGGACTGAGAAACAGCTCAGCAGCCGGGGATTCCCCCTGAGAAGGGCAGGGTCTAAACCCCCAGCTGGGCTTCCCAGCCTACAGCAACAGAGTGGAAAGTAAAACAGTATCAGCTGTGAAAAGTGAAAAGCCACAGGGTTTCTTGCTAGCCGGAGAGAAACAGCAGGAGAAAAAGAGCTCTTAAGTGGATCACATACGAAAATATTTTCGCCACCACTTACCCTGGGCTCAAGCAGAGGGAAGGCAGAGAGGACTGGAGACACTTGGGGAGAGTTTGGTGTGGTGGCTTTGAGGGGAGAACTGGAGGAGCAGCCGACTGGGTCCCAGTGCTGACTCATCCCCAGTACTGCGGGTAGACCATTCCCCTCCAAGTGGCGTCAGCCTGAGGGGAAGCAAAAGCCCTGCCTACAGGAATTAAGCTGCCACACCCACAGTCCTTAAGCCTGACAGCTAATCACAGATTGAGTAGATTAACAATCAAAGAAGACAGACAACAGCAGTAGATCCCTGGAAGTCTCCAACAGGCTGCCTAGGGCCAGACTGGTACATGATCTGACGCCACCAGAGGCAGATCCAGGAAGTGCAGATCATTCTAAGAAGCACCAACAAACAATAGGAGTCAAAAAAAATGGGGAGACAGAGAAACAACCTCCCATCAAAAGGAAAGGTAGAATCCCCAGAAAGAGTGCTAAATGAAATAGAGGGGAGCCAACTATCAGATATGGAGTTCAAAACATAGATTATGGAGAAGCTGAATGAGCTCAGCGGAAACTACAAAGAACTCCAGAAAAACTACAAGGAACTCACAGAAAATTACGTGAGCATGAAAAAGGACATAGAAGCTATCAATAAGAGCCAGGAGGAAATGAAGAATACGATCTCTGAATTGAAGAACACAGTAGAAGGAATTAAAAGCAGGCTAGAGGAAGCAGAAGATCGGATCAGCGAGCTGGAGGACAACCTACACAAAAACTCCCAGACAATGCAACAAAATGAAAAAAGACTGAACAAGACTGAAGAGGTTCTAAGACAGCTGCAGGACAACATGAAACGTAATAATATCCGTATCATAGGAATTCCAGAAGGAGAAGAAGAAGAGCAAGGGATAGAAAACCTCTTTGAAAAACTAATGACAGAAAATTTCCCTAACATGACGAGAGAAAGAGTCACGCAAGTCCAGGAAGCACAGAGGGTCCCAATGAAGATGAACCCCAACAGGCCCACCTCAAGACACATCATAATTAAAATGGCAACATTCAAAGACAAAGAGAGGATCCTAAAAGCAGCAAGAGAAAAACAACTAATAACATACAAGGGTACTCCAATAAGGCTATCATCAGATTTATCAGCAGAAACACTACAAGCCAGAAGGGAATGGCAAAAAATATTCCAAGCAATGAAAAACAAAGGCCTACAACCTAGAATACTATACCCAGCAAAGCTCTCATTCAAAATGGAGGGTGAAATAAGGAGCTTCCAAGACAAAAGAAGGCTAAAAGAATACATCTCCACCAAACCAGCAATGCAAGAGATGCTAAAGGGTCTGCTCTAAGAAGATAAAGAAACAGAGAGAGACAGAGAAGAACACGAGTACAAAGGGGAAAAATGACAATGAATAAGTACTTATCGGTAATAACCTTAAATGTAAATGGATTAAACGCTCCAATTAAAAGACATAGGGTAGCTGAATGGATTAGAAAGAATGACCCACATATATGCTGTCTACAAGAGACCCACCTTAGAACAAAAGATCTACACAGACTGAAAGTAAAGGGATGGAAAAAAGTATTTCAAGCAAATGGGCATGAAAAAAAAGCCGGGGTAGCAATACTTATATCAGACAAAACAGATTTCACAGCAAAGTCCATAAAAAGAGACAAAGAAGGGCATTTCATAATACTTAAGGGAAAAATCCATCAAGAAGATATAACCCTTATAAATATATATGCACCCAACTTAGGAGCACCCAAATATATAAGGAAACTTTTGAAAGACTCCAAGAAAGATATAGACAACAACACACTCATAGTAGGGGACTTTAACACCCCATTGTCAACAATGGACAGATCTTCGAAGCAAAGAAACACCAAAGATATTGAGGCACTGAACAACACTCTAGATCAAATGGACTTAGTCGATATATATAGAAGTTTTCACCCCAAAGAAGCAAAATATACATACTTCTCAAGTGCACATGGAATATTTTCAAAGATAGACCACATGGTAGGACACAAAACAAGCCTTAACAAGTTCAAGAAAATTGAAATTATATCAAGCATCTTCTCAGATCACAATGGCTTAAAATTGGAAATCAACCTCAAGGAAAAAACTCAAAAACATTCAAACTCATGGAGAATGAATAACATGCTATTAAATAATGAATGGGTTAACAATGACATCAAGGAAGAAATCAAAAAGTTTCTGGAAACTAATGATAATGAACACACAACAACCCAAAACCTATGGGATACAGTGAAAGCAGTCCTAAGAGGAAAGTTCATAGCAATACAGGCCTACCTTAAAAAGCTAGAAGAATCTCTAATAAAAAATTTAACCCTACAGCTACAAGATCTAGAGGAAGAACAACAAGCAAAACCCAGATCAAGTAGAAGGAAGGAAATCATCAAGATCAGAGCAGAATTAAATGACATAGAGTCTAAACTAACAATTCAAAAGATCAACAAAAGTAGGAGCTGGTTCTTTGAAAAAATAAACAAAATTGACAAGCCTTTAACCAGGCTCATCAAGAAAAAAAGAGAGAGGACCCAAATAAATAAAATCAGAAACAAAAGAGGAGAAATCACAACTGATACCACAGAAATACAAAGGATTATAAGAAATTATTATGAACAACTGTATGGCAAGAAATCTGACAACCTAGAGGAAATGGACAGATTCCTGGAAACCTATAGTCTTCCCAAACTGAATCAAGAAGAAGCAGAAAGTCTGAATAGACCAATAACAGCTAGTGAAATTGAAGCAGTAATCAAAAAACTCCCAGCACACAAAAGCCCTGGACCGGATGGCTTCACAAGTGAATTCTACAAAACATTTAGGAAAGAAATAACTCCTATCCTTCTCAGACTATTCCAAAAGATACAAGAAGAGGGAAGACTGCCAAACTCATTCTATGAAGCCAGTATAACCCTAATTCCAAAACCAGGTCAAGACGCAACAAAGAAAGAAAACTACAGGCCAATATCGCTGATGAACATAAATGCTAAAATCCTCAACAAAATATTGGCAAACCGGATCCAGCAACACATTAGAAAGATCATACACCACGATCAAGTAGGATTCATCCCAGGGATGCAAGGATGGTTTAACATTCGCAAATCAATAAACGTAATACACCACATAAACAAAATGAAAGACAAAAACCACATGATAATATCAATAGATGCAGAAAAAGCATTTGATAAAGTACAACACCCATTTATGATAAAAACTCTCAGCAAAATGGGAATAGAGGGAGCATACCTCAACATAATAAAGGCCATATAGGAGAAACCTGAAGCCAACATCATACTCAATGGGCAAAAACTGAGAGCATTCCCCCTGAGATCAGGAACAAGACAAGGATGTCCGCTCTCCCCACTCCTATTCAACATAGTCTTGGAAGTTCTAGCCACCGCAATCAGACAAGAAAGAGAAATAAAAGGCATCCAAATTGGAAAAGAGGAAGTAAAACTGTCATTATTTGCAGATGACATGATAGTGTACATAGAAAACCCTATAGACTCCACAAAAAAACTACTCAACCTAATAAGTGAATTCGGCAAAAGAGCAGGATACAAAGTCAATATTAAGAAATCAAAGGCATTTTTATACACCAACAATAAAAACTCAGAGATAGAAACTGAAAGAAAAATCCCATTTACTAAAGCAACAAGAAAAATAAAATACCTAGGAATAAACTTAACCAAGGAGGTAAAAGACCTGTACTCAGAAAACTACATAACACTGAAGAAAGAAATTAAAGAAGATACAAATAAATGGAAGCATATACCATGCTCATGGATGGGAAGAATCAACATCATTAAAATGTCCATACTACCCAAAGCAATTTATAGATTCAATGCAATCCCTATTAAAATACCAGCAACATATTTCACAGACCTAGAACAAATACTTCAAAAATTTATATGGAACCAAAAAAGAGCCCGAATAGCCACAGCAATTTTGAGGAAGAACACAGTAGGAGGAATCACAATACCTGATATCAAACTATACTACAAGGCCACGGTAATCAAAACAGTCTGGTACTGGCATAAAAACAGACATATAGATCAATGGAACAGAATAGAGAGTCCAGAAATAAACCCAGGTTCATATGGTCAACTAATATTTGACAAAGGGGGAAAGAACATCAAATGGAGTGAAAAGAACCTCTTTAACAAATGGTGTTGGGAGAACTGGACAGGGACATGCAAAAAAATGAAACTAGACCACCAACTTACACCATACACTAGAATAAACTCAAAATGGATCAAAGACTTAAATGTAAGCCGTGATACCATAAAAGTCCTAGAGGAAAATATAGGCAGGAAAATTTCAGATATCCCACGTAGCAACATTTTCACTGATATATCTCCTAAGGCAAGGGAAATAAAGGAAAGAATAAACAAATGGGACTACATCAAACTAAAAAGTTTCTGCTCAGCTAAAGAAAACATCAGCAAGATGAAAAGGAAACCAACCATATGGGAAAATATATTCGCCAATGACATCTCAGACAAGGGATTGATCTCCAAAATATATAAAGAACTCATACGACTCAACACCAAGAAGACAGACAACCCAATTAAAAAATGGGCAAAGGACCTGAACAAACACTTCTCCAAAGAAGACATACAGAGGGCCCATAGACATATGAAAGTATGCTCAACATCACTAGCCATCAGAGAGATGCAAATAAAAACCACAATGAGATACCACCTCACACCAGTCAGAATGGCCATAATCAACAAATCAACAAACAACTTGTGCTGGAGAGGATGTGGAGAAACGGGAACCCTGGTGCATTGCTGGTGGGAATGCAGACTGGTGCAGCCACTATGGAAAACAGTTTGGAATTTCCTCAAAAAACTAAAAATGGAACTGCCTTTTGAACCAGCAATTCCATTACTGGGATTATATCCGAAAAATCCTGAAACACCAATTCAAAAGAACCTATGCACTCCAATGTTCATAGCAGCACTATTTACAATAGCCAAGTGCTGGAAACAACCTAAATGCCCATCTGTAGATGAGTGGATCAAAAAACTGTGGTACATTTACACAATGGAGTTCTATGTAGCAGAAAGAAAGAAGGAACTTCTACCATTTGCAACAACATGGATGGAACTAGAGAGAATTATGCTTAGCGAAATAAGCCAGGCAACGAAAGAAAAATACGTTATGCTGTCACCTATTACAGGAAACTAATGAACAACACAAACAAATGAGCAAAATTGAACCAGAGGGCATAAGCCTATGACCGCATTACCTGAATGATTGTACGCATAAGCCTCACTTAATCCTCTCTGCAGCGCTGCCTCCTGAGACTCAACAGTTTGGCTGAACTAAATGGCTGGAACACAACAAGGATGCCAGCCTGCTAAACCAAGCACACCGTTGTCCGGAGACAGCCAACTGACCTGGAGTCTGCACAATCCTTCCCCATGTGGGAAGGCCACCCTCCCCTCCACACCCCCACTATTATTAGGGATTTCTGGACCCAAGGGTAGGTAGGACGACGACCATGTCCAGCTTGAAGCAGCTAGAGGAGCTTGAGACCTTCGCCCATTGTCCTTTACAAGATTACAAAGGGTCTTAATATCTGAGATGGAGGGATAGTTATTTTTTACGAACCATGGGTATGGACTTGGGGGGGGATGCTGGGGGAGGGAGATACTGGGTGGAGAGTAGTAAAGGGGAAAAAATTGGAACTACTGTAACAACATAATCAATAAAATATACTTAAAAAAAAAAAGAAAAAGAAGCATATAAAAACTATGAACATTAAAATGACAACACACTCACAACTATCAACAACAGAATTTTTAAAATAAAAATGAAAAAAAACTAGCAAACAACCAGAATTGGAACACAAGCATAGGTATCGGGATCATTGGAGGATTATCAGCTGGAAGGGGGAAGTGGGAGAAATGAGGAAATGGTGCAGGGATTAAGAAGCATAATTGGTTGGTACAAAACAGGGATTAAGATGCATAATTGGTTGATACAAAACAGACAGGGGGTTGTTAAGAATAGTACAGGAAAAGGTGAAGCCAAAGAACTTAGTTACATGACCCGTGGACATGAACTAAGTGAGGAAGGGATTGTTGGAAGGAAGGGAGGTAATGGGTGGAGGGAAGCAAAGGGGAAAAAATTGGGACAACTGTAATGGCATAATCAGTAAAATAAAAAAGGGGAAAAAAGCAAAGTATAGAAGACAGAACACTTTAGCTTCATTTTGTATTCCACTACCAAATGAAGACAAATCAACAAACTGACAATTTGTATCAACAAAATAAAAACAACATTTTAATGCTATTTCTGATATTGAATATTTTTCATATACATATTTTAATAACTCCAAGTTTTTTGCTAAAATGTCTTTCTTTATTAAATAATAAATCTTTTATTCACTCATTCTAAAAAATGTCTTCACTTAATGAATCTAGTATCACATGCTAAGCACAAAATCCTGCACATTGAGGGTGATCAAGGTAGGTACTTGATGGGTCTCTGGCTCATGAGAATACATAGTTTATTAAGAGACACAGTTATTATTAAAAGTACACAATTTTATAATTTCATCATGTGATGATGTTGATTATTTTAACATCGTTACATGGCAATAAATTCATAATCTGTTATCGATCTCCCATTTTTTTTCTGACCAATAAGGTACAGAGATTTAGAAGCCATTGGGATTAGGAATTAAGAATAGGTCCAAAAAAAAGTAAAAAGGAAAATCTTGTTCATAAGAAAATCAGAAAAATACTTTCCAGAAAGCAACGACTTATAATCAGAGTGAACTATTTTGACAGTTCAAGATCTGAGTGGTAGGGCAGTTTTTGCTGGGATAATCTTTAGTATGCAACTAAGTAAATGAGCTGCTGGAGCATGGTGGAGACAACTATGATTTGCTGGGGACTTCTTATGTTCCAAAGGTGTTACATGTATTGATCATTACAACAGATAGATGAGAGATACTATAATTATTATTCTACAGGTGAAAAAAAAATAAGGCACAAATAGGTTAAGAAATTTACCCAAGACATCACATAGCTAGAAGTGACTTAACCCAGTCTATATCCATCAGCCTTTCAACTTCCATACCCTATTGCGTCCAGTGAAAAGTGTAATTGGAGCAATAGAAACCAAAGTACGGTGAGACTAGGGAAACAGATGGATCATCAGTATGATGGCTGGAAGAAGACTGGAGCAAATTGCAAGATCCCCTATAAACATCAGTCAATATACAGGAGACTTCTGGAGTTTGTTGGCTACTAGTAACCAACATAGCTTGAATACGAGTATAAATCACGGCACCCCAGAAAACAATAGAATATTTTCGCAGGAGCCAATGAGTTTATTTTTCTTTTTTATTTTCCAGAAGTAATTAAATTTAGTGGCATAGCTTCTCTGGGAAATGATTCAAAATGTAGTTTTCTGGGAATTTGCTTTATGATAGTAATTCTCTCTTAGTGAGAAAGTTGTACATTCATAATTTTGCTCCCACTATGAAACAGAAAAGATTGTTTCCCATCTCTACCAACAAGCTGGGAGGAATTTTATTACTCTTGTATATTTTTAAATCTAGCTGTATCACTTTGGTCAATCTATCCTGGGAGATGGTATCTAGAATCAATTAGAATGTAAAGTAATTAACATATAAATCACCCTGTAATCATCAAATTGAATACATTTATGATTCTTTGATGTCCAAAAGCCCAAATAAGTTATTTTTAAATTGGTATCTCTTAATTATTCATTAAAGACTGTAATCTTTATTAATAGATGTTACTAAAAAGATAAGAGTCTCCTTCCATGAACTGGTTTAACCCTCATGAAGCCATACCCAGCCTTCTTTCTATTCAACATCATAACATTCCACTTTTACTGCATTTCCCATATCAATCCAATGCAGAAAGCAACTTAAACATTCTCTAAGTAATTGGTCACATTGGAATAATATATCATTTGTAATTATTATTTAAATCTTATTTTTAGTACTGAGAATAATAAGAAAATTTACTTTTTATAATCAATCGTTGCTTAATTTGCAAAACATATTAATCTCATAATTATAATTTAACAATATATCTCACTAACTCCATTTGTTTCTCCTGCCCATAGCTGTACATATATATAGTTACACACATGTATTGTTAAATTATTTTCATGAAATACAACACATATATAAAAAAGTTAATAAATGGCTGAATGAATTATTATAAAGCAAGCCTCATGTAAGTATCTCTAGATTAAGAAACAGAATATTAATAACACCATTTGGAAAACTCCTCTTGAAATAATACCTCTAGGCAATGATTATCAACTACTGCTAGCCTAACTGACTGAAAGGGGCAACTGGATGTTACATTCTTTCTACCAGAAGTAAACAACATCACCTAACAAGTATTCTCTCTTCACATTCCCCGTGGAACTTAAAACAAATCAATCTTCTTGTTCTAATCCCCAATTTACAGGAAATACAGAATACAAAGGGATATATTAAGTAACACCATTTAGATGCATTTAGCAAATATCAAGACTATAGAAAGCACTATAGGGCAAATGACAAAAACAAAAAAGTACAAAAGGAAAAGGGAGGGAGAGGTCACTTAAAGATAAAAATTACTTAATTGCAGAGTGATCATAGACTTTTCCATCCAAAGATTGAACTCTTTGGACAATCTAGAATGTATAGTTGTATCTTTCAAGAGTCACAGCAGCCAAATCAAAAAGGTGAGCTATTTTATAGGTCCTGATTTAACAAACCAATTGTTTAAAGAATTGAGAATATCAGAAAAATTAAAAGACTCACTGGAAAACTGATGATGTTAAGAAATCATTAAGGTGTTTTTTGTAAAAATGGTAACGTGAATGCATGTTTAATACTTCATGTTTTACAGATACATAAAATATTTACACATTTGAATATGATGTATGGGAACTGGTCCCAAATAATCTGTGTTGTAGGTAAGGGGGTTAGGGTAATAGAGATAACAGTTCATAAATTAATAATTTTTGAAGCTGGGTGGGAATTACATGTCAATTTATCTTTTTTTCTCTGCCTTTCTTTATGCTTGAATTTTTTATTATTGTTTGGATTGACATTTAGTTCATTTAAAAAATATTGCCAGCACCTTAGAAATTCCCCATAGACCCACTCCCAGTCACACCCCTCTTGTTTTTTTCTAAAGTTAACCACCTTCTTTTTCCTTATATCTTCTTTCTATCTAATCATCACTAAACACTATAATTTAGTTTTCATATAAATGGAAGCATACAGTACAGTCTGATGGAGTGTATGTCTTAAAATTTATATTAGGTATATAATGTAATATGCACTGCTCTACTATATTCATTCAGAGAAGGAAAACTCTGACTCCAAAAAACCTCCGCTGCCTTGCGGCATACCTCTTCAGGGGAAAGGCTAAGGGAGTAAACCCCGACAGAAAATCCGGAGCCGGAGTCCCTAAGGCGGTTTGACATTGTAGTCAACACCGGCAACTCCTGCGGCGCACCTGAAGCCAAGCTGTATTGACTCCGTCTTTCCCTTGGATCCTTCAGCTGTGAAGAGAGGGGGGGTCTGCTGCATGGGCAACAGCAGACCCTCCATATCACCCTGCCCAGGCTCTGTAGCTTCAGCTTCACTGGAGAGGACACTCCAGCGTCATCGCAAGATGTCGATTCAACACGGGAGGAGACAGATACCGTGTCACTCCCGAGTCGGACTGCACAGCCATTCTCGGCGGTGCAGATAGACTCTTAAGAAGCTACACCATCGTCTCTCGAGACGGACGGCTGCCGACGACTATATTCATTCTCCTTGCTATAATAGTATCTCACTGCATGACTACAACATATATATCTATCAAAAGTATCCAAAAATGAGAAACTTTCCAATTTCTGACTATTACACACGATGTGTTCTGAGGACACAAGTGGACTTATTTCTATTAGGTGATTTGAAAAGAAGCTGTAGAAAAGATAAAGGTCAGATAATAATTTAAGCTCAAAGTTCAGCAAGTGCCTTGAGTATAAAAGGAGAGCAGGATGTTGAGCTCGTTTCTTTGCAGTTATCATTTCTCCAGAATTTTTGAACATTAAATCCCAGCTGCTTTGGTCGTCCCACACATCAAATTTGTTCTTCCAGGTCGCTGGAATTATTCCCTCCTTTCTCCCATAAAGCCATCCCCAGAGACATACAAGAACAGTAGGAGAGATCTGAGAGCCTAGCAAGAGGATGGAGACAGCTTCTACTTCAAGGGGTTGTCATAATGGTTGCATGAGGAAATGCCTATATTCTTCTTAGCACAGAATGGGCACACAATAAGTGCTGGAAAGATGTCATCCTAGAAGAAAGAACATGAGATTTAGAATCAGAAGACCAGACTTAGCATCTCTTCTTGAAGACTTGCTACCACATGACCAAAAGAAAGTTACTTCACCCTTTGTGTGTATTGCATTCCATTGAATTGGCTCTGATTCCTGGCAACCCTATGAATGAGTGATGTCTACAATAAGCTTCTTCAATGGTCCTGCTCAGCTCCTGGAGACTCGTGCCCTTGGCTTCTTTCATAAAGTCAATCCATTTCATATGAGGCCTTCTTCTTTTCCTGCTGCGTTCTGTTCCTCAGCATTATTATCTTCTCCAAAGAATCCTGCTTCTAATGATGTCACCAAAGTAGGACAACTTCAGTTTTGTCATTTTTGCCTTCAGTGATGTTTCAGGCTTAATTTTCTCTAGACCCACTTTTTCACCTTTTCTGGCAGTCCAGGGTATCTGTAAAGCTTTCCTCCAATATCATGTTTCAAATTAATCCATTTTTTTTCCTATCAGCCTCCTTCACTATCTAACTTTTGCATCTGTACATAATAATTAGAAATAAGTGGGTGATATAAACCTTGGTCACTAATGACATATTTTTTTCTCTTGGTGCTCTCTCCTAATTCTTGCATTTTTGCCCTTCTGAGTCTCAGCCTTCTCTGGATTTCTTGGCTGCAGTCTCCGTTTGAATTGAAAACTGAACCAACAGAAGAAAAATCTTTAACAATTTCAATGTGTTCATTGTTGATATTAAAGTTTTGTATTTCTTCTGTAGTCATGATTTTTGTCTTCTTGGTGTTCATATTCAATACCACTTTGTCACTTTGCTCTTTCAATTTCATTAAAAGTTGTTTAAAATCATTGCTACTTTCTTCCAGTGAAATGGTATCATCTGCATATCTTAAGTTACTGACATTTCTTCCATTAATTTTCACTCTTCCTTCCTCTGAGGCTAGCCCAGTTTTACATGTGATAGGCTCTGCATGCAGATTAACCAAATAGGGAGACAAAAATGAACCCTTGTCTGAGACTTTGCCTATAGGAAACCAGTCTGTCTCTCCATAGTCTACCACAACAGTGGCTTCTGTCTACAATACAGGTTACACATCAGAACAATCTAGTGTTAAGACATGCCATTTCTTTCAGAGAAACCTGTAGATTTCATGATTGACATAGTTCATGATTGTTGTAGTTCATAAAACATAGGCTCATCCTTTATGAGATTCAATTCTCTTATCAGTAAAGGGTACATAATAATATCAATAGTTGCCTTGCAATTAAAGTTTACAGTTACCATCTGTAAAGTTCTCACCACATGTCATGAAAGAAAGTAAGCACTCAGTAAATGATGTAACAAATAAGAAAGGGGAGGAAAAGGAAGAGTAAAGATGGAAGAAAAGGCGAGGAAGAAGAGGATATTAGGTTTGAAGCACCATGTTCACACATGATAGAAATATATAGCAAATATAGAAAAATATATGCTCATAACTCAGGCAAGAGGTTGAGTTGACTATATTGGGCAAGATCAGCAAAAGCAATTTTTCCTTGTTATTCTCTCTCAATACACATTATTCTTTTATCACAATTTGTAATTACATATTTATTTTTTTAGTAGAAGGTTGTCTTCTTCCCAAATTGGTGTCCATGAGGGAAGAGCCACGACTGTTTTATTACTCAATGCAGAACTCATTAGTAAGTACTCAGCAAGTATTGTTAAGTGGGAATTGTCAACTGAAAACCCATACATACATTAGATAAATCAGATGGTTTGTGCTTAAAGTTAAAAAAAAATAAGAAAATGAAAATTTGAATACAGAAATTAATAAAGTCTTATAAATTAATTCCAATAATTTGAACTTAATGAAATTGGAAAAAGGTTTTTAAAAAATTAATTTAAATTATATTCCCCTGAGCTGGTATCAATATAAACAGCAGATACTACATATCATTGCTTGATATGTAGTAGATGAACAATAAATATTATTGAATGAAGGATAAATTTATGAAATTAATCAGAGTCACTGTATAATGATTTGAGTCACTTTAAAGACTCACACTAAATCATAAGAAATATTATTTTAAAATATACTGTTTAACCAAGGAAAATATAACAGAGAGAGAAAAGTAGAGAGAAACACAAGGATTATAACTGTTGTCACAGATAGCATTATTTTCAAAGTTCAGTTTATCTTATAGTCACATATAGCAACAGGAAGAAAAAGAAGTTTAAGTCAGGAATCCTTAGCAGACTTCAGCAAAGACTGCTGTTGGTGCAAAACAACAGATGACATTCAATAAAGATAGTGGTAAGAATCTATTGAAAAAATAGCCTAGAAAATAAAATAGGTATATAATATGTTAACTCATAGGAAATTAAGTCAATTAATGTAACTTTTTATCAAAATAGCATATATCTTGCCAGGAAAAAAAAATAAAACAGCTACAGTATTTTGGTGAGAGAACCAATAAAATGATATTTAAAAAAAAGTTTTTAAATCAATGATTTAAATCATATAATGTATGCAGGTTTCCATACCTTAAAGGTATGTAAACATACAAATGCATAATCAATTAAACAATGAAACATATAACAAAATAGATCCTTTTAAATTATTAAATCAATACCTCATCAAATAATTAAGAAATAATGGGAGCAAACAGTTTTGTACAGGACCGTTTGGATTATCTAATACAACCTCTTCTACATAGAGATTAAGAAATCTATTTCAAAGATATTAATAATATTATCCACTGAAAAATTATAAAAATGTATGAAAATTAAAAATAAATTCAATAGAGCATAAATTTTAAGAATGGTCTTCTCTTTCTCAAGAGGCTAGGCACTGGAGACACAGTGAAGAACAAGTCAAATGTGGTTCCTATTCTTGCAAGATTATAGTCCAGTGGAAAGAAAAGTTAACAGACAAATAACCTTGACAATTGTGTAAAATGCCATTTAAAAAGGAGAGGTGACTACTTAGGGTGTGGTCTTCTAGGATGTTATAAATTGCCTGAAACAATTAGAAGATCGGAATAGGGTGGCAAAAATAGACATGTAGAGAAAACATATAGAGAAATATTTTAACATTGGGAATGGTTGCATTTATTAATAAGTTGATTATGGGAAGAAAATGTAAAGAAAAAAAGTCAAGGATGAGGTAGCAACTGGTTGGATGAATTTAGCCATTTCCTCCACAATGAGGGAAAATTGAACATAAGAATCTAGAGCACAGAGAAACTATCAGGGCTGGAGATTAAAATTTAAGTGCCACCAATGTATGTTTTAAATTATTCATGTTTGAGTTGCCTGGAAAGTGTTAAAAAGGGACAAAGATCCAAATCCAAATCCAGAGAAATTTCTACATTTACTGTGAAGATAGAAGTGGAAAAATCAGCCCAACGGGGAGAAAGAAGTAGAAGGAAATGAGGAAAGTGATCACTTGCAGTTTCTTGCAAAAAAAAAATGTCAGGTTTTTTTTTTAAGGGAATGGTCATAATGCTAAATGACATAGCCAGTCACAGAAAAACAAGTACCATAATTTCACTATGTGGAATATAATGAACAAAATCAACTAACAAACAAAATAGAAACAAATGCTTAGATAGAAAGCAGACTGACAGCTGTCAGGGGAAGGGGGGTTGGGGCTGGGTGAAAAATGTGAAGGGATTGAGAAAGGAAAACAAAAAAGCCTCAGACACAGACAACAGCATGCAGATCACCAGAGAGAAAGGGAGGAGAGGGAGCTTGAAGAGTTTTGAAAAGGGGATAAATAGTGATCAAAGGCGACTTGACTTGGGATGGTGAACATGCAATACAATATAGAGATGATGTGTTATAGAATTGTGTACCTGAAACCTATATATATCATTAACAAATGTTACCCTAATAAATATAATTTTAAAACAATTCAAAAAAGAATAAAAACATGAATTAAATGAAAACAAAAGATGAAGACAAAACTACATGACTTGGGCTTATATATACTTATGTGACAAAACCAGTATCACTCCAATAAGTACAATAAAAAATAAAAGAAAAAAACTAAAATAAATAAAAGAAGGAAATGCTCAATTGTGCCAAATGCTGCCTAAAATGCTAAGCTTATCCTCTCCCTCCAAAAACCATTCCTTCTGTCATGTTCAGCCTCAGACTCAAAAATATAATAAAACTCTAGGATGTCTCAAATTTCCTATCTGAAGAGTGAAATCACTTAGACCCACATATAAAAGAACAAAGTGAATGAATAAAAATTTGCCAATATTTAGACATAGTAAACTGGAAAAATTTAAATTTAATGAACATTTTACTACATAACAAAGTAAACCACAGAGAAATGAAATAGTTAAACATTTTTTTTAAAACCAATTGCTGAAAAATGACAAGAAAACAGAATACAGTATTTATCAGATCTATGGAAAATTAACTTTTTCAGCTTTGGAGCAAAGAAGAAATAATGAAAATGTCAACAAATTTTAAAATACAATTCCTTAGAACTACTAATCAATGAAAAATAGTAATGCAAATGAAAAACGGACGTGGGAGAATATGTGTGCAAGTTGTAATGGTTGAGGTTACTGAAGTGCTTCCTGAATCAGTTGTGTATGAGCAATAACCAATTTATCTCTCTCACTACTGTCCCTGACTGATCAGCTCTCAAAGCTATTGGAAGTTACTTGCAGAAAGTAAAAGTTTAGTCCAGTCTAACAAAAATTTCAAACCATAGATTAATGAGATTCTTCTCTCCTCCAGTTTTGGCCTTCCCAAGACTCAAAACTCAGCATAAAGGGAAGGAATATAAGCAGGTTCTTTACTTGTTCTTCATTTTACCCCTTCAAAACTGTTCTCTGGATGTTATTTTGGTATCTGAAATTGGAACTGGCGAAGGTACATTATGGGAAAGGGACAGGGTACTATGGCATGAGCTATGGGCCATCTCAGAGAATTTCTCAGTTCCTTCATAGAAAAGGATTTCTTTCTTCTGTTGGTTTTTAAGACAGTCTGCCTCAGCCACTAGTGTCCCAGGCTTCATAGTACCCATTGTTTTTTGGAAAGTCTTCTTTCACCCTGCCCCCTCACCCAAAGATTTGTTTCTCCTGGAAGAAAATTCCTGGACTTTTCAGGGCAGAGTTCTTTTCAAAGTCATGCAGTTGGGTTCCTTTCCCCTAGTTTGTTTGGTCTAAAGGAAAACCTGAGCACTTTTGCTCCATACTGGGGTAATGTAGGTAGCTCTCCTCTATGAATAGGGCCTAGCCAGCCAAACTGCCACTTCTGAAATTTTCAGGCATTGGTTGAGTATCTAAAAATCCTAAATATTGAGGAACACAGGGCATTCTCTCCACAATTGTCTTCACTGAAGAGGGAGAAATAGCCCTGCCCCTCTTCCTCTCCTTGGTGAGTGAGAGCGGAAATGCCATAGCACACAAACTCACTCTCCAAGAAATTCTACTTTCTGGTTTTTGTCCTCTTCTCATTACCCTCAAGATAGCCAACCTGTATAATTGATTGGTTGTGTATTATATACCGTTTTGTGTTTAGCCAAACTCTGAAACACGAGGAAAAATCACAGCATATTGCTTCTGTAAGTGTTCTGGGTTTTCTTTCATTGCTGGTGACATTGTAAATCAATACAACCTTTTAGAAGTCATAAGCCTTTTCAGCTAATAATTCTGATTGAAGTACTGCCAAAAATAAAAACATGGAAAAATTTATGTATGTATATGTTCACTACAGCATTTATTGTCTAAAAAAGTACCCAGGTCAGAAATGTTAAGGCTAAATGATAAGTAAAAATTGACTTTTTCAGGAATTTATATTAACAATTATTTTACATATCATATCTCATTAAAACTTTGTACATCAAAACCCTTGCTTTTTTGCTCTAGTCCTGGCTTTCTAATTTTATGTTCATTACCTGGTGTTCTAATTTTGTTGGGATTCTGTTACATATGAGATGACTTTGTGAAAAGATCCTTCAAGTAACTTATAGAATAAAGCAGATATAAAGGAAAGAATGAACTAGGAAACCCCTGACATAAACAAGTGCTTAACTTTGTAAATAGAAAAATGAAATTGCTTGAGGCAGCAGTCTCTCAAAGACATCACATCTC
Source organism: Furipterus horrens (assembly GCF_987537825.1). Classification (NCBI taxonomy): domain Eukaryota; kingdom Metazoa; phylum Chordata; class Mammalia; order Chiroptera; family Furipteridae; genus Furipterus; species Furipterus horrens. Next base: position 140,127,294 of record NW_028327176.1, on the reverse strand, counting down.
TTCACCCAAACCATCACAATTTAATCAGAATCTCTAGGGGTGTGCTGAAGCCTCATTTTCTTTAAGTTCCCCCAAAGGTGATTCTAATGGGTAGCCAAGGTTGAGAACCACAGCCATAAAGATTATTGTCTAGAGAGGAAGAAGCAAACAATGGAACACATAAATAATGTGTGCATTAACCAGCCATTCAAAATAATAAGACCAGATAGAAGATAGTATAACCTCTAGATATGGCACAAAATACCCTTATTATCTTATCTCTGCTTCTACTACCACATTTGCTATTTCTGTCAGAGGTCCCTTGTTCGTTGGGTTAGAACTCCCCCAATCTATGTGCAGGCTGCCAAACATGCCAGGTCCTCTTAGGTGTCAGCCTATCCTCATCCACCTGGATCATTCCTCTTCTTAGCTAACTGACAGCAGTGGACCTTCTCCTACAGACGTCCTTCCTGACTTCCAGGCAACCTGGGTGCCTATAGGTATCATAGCATTTCCTATTAAAAGTGAAACATGTCACACTGTATTGTAATTGTTGATTTATTTATATTTAAGTTTTTATCACCTTGAAAACAGTGACTCTTCTTCTTTATTTATGAATCTCAGAATCTATTAAGGTGTCTTAGCACAGAAGAGGTAGTTAATAAATTTTGGGTTGAACTTTTACATGCATATAACATAATAGAAATGCCCAAGATATAAAAAAAAAAAAAAGAAGGAACTCATATTCACAGAATAGATTCTAAGTGGCAATACTTATAACTTCATTTAATTCTCACAACATTCTTTAGGTAAATATTTCCTTATGTTACAGATGGTGAAAATAAGGTCAATAGTTTTAAATAATTTATCCAATATTAGAGAGTTAATAAGTACCAAATTCAGGTTTTGAATCAAGGTTTATATGACCAAAATGACCTGCATTTTCAAATCAAAAATAGTTCTTTTATAGTCTTGATTTAGAAGGAAATTACAAGGTATTTGAGGTATCTGAAGCCACAGTCAAAGTAAGTCACCAACAGATTAAAAAAAGCCAACACATTTTCTATAATGGTAAAAGTAAATTGAGTCATAGGAAAATCCACAGTTATGGTCTTTGTGGAGTGAATTCAGCACAACTAGATTACTGAAAACAACATCAGAATGATTCAAATGAAGTGTAATATTTTTCTGCACTTAACTGGTTTATGTTTAAGCCTTCAATAAAAGTCTATCATATTTAACACTATTCAATAGAAATTTGTAGCTAGGATGTTACATAACTATTCTGTAGATCAAGTTTTTTCAGGACCAGATAGTATTGAAATCCTTTATTCCATCAACTTCTTAGCAATAAGTTGATCAAAATTGAAACAAAACATGTAGTACCTATATCTCTGTGCTTATAATTTGTGATATCTCAGAAACAACAGGTTATTTTGAGGTAGATTTTATTATATGCATTAGCAATAGAAACCAACAAAAGAAGCTATCTTAAATCTACAAACAAATCCATAATGAATAAGTATAAGTATTAAGAAATATACCTTGAAAAGTAAGGGCAAATACCTATAGGATGCACAAAGATTACAAAACTGAATTGAATTTGCTAACATTCAATTTTCTCCAGGACACCAAAATCTGCTGACTATAGCAGATTTCAAAAATAAGAACAAAACTCTTTCTTTTTACATTTTATTTCCACAGTTGAGAAAACAAAGGCTCAATTCATAAGTCTTACTGAAGCACTCACGGCTAAAGCAGCCAGCATTGAAACCAGCTTACTGGGAGCCAAGCCCACCTTTATACTGTATGCATCTGTCCATTTTGGTTTCTCTAGCCTTGCAAAATCACAGCAAAAAACTCCATGTAAATGTGCTCTATTTGTGTCTCCTTTTACTCTTTTGGTCAGAGCAGACTTTTTAAAATCTATCTTTTATTTATATTGTCTGTAGCATAAGATTTCTAGTAATATTTATTCTTATACTTTGTCATGTAATATAAAGCAATATTATATATTTATTATTATAAGTGTACTCAGACTATTGTATAATATAATACCACAAAATTACTTATAATAGCACATTTTTGCATTGAGATAAACTTTTAATTATCGTTATAAAACATTGACTTAAGATGATTAAATGAGGAATAGACACACTGCTTGATATTGGAGATATATTGTTAGAGGATAGAACCATGTGGCAGGGGGGAAACATGATTAAAGAGACTATAAAGATATAACTAGCCATCTCCAACGACTCCAAATTTCTTTAACCTGAAATATTACCTCTCAGAGTACTAACAGAACTTGCAGATAAGATTGTTGAACCACAGTTGTGAATATTTAAGGAAATGGTTGAAAGCTGGAGTGTGTTCTTGTAGGTAGTGAGTGGGGAAGAGAATGGAACTACAGGCAGTATCCAAGTTTCTCAAACTCAGACTCCTCTAGAGGGCAGACAAGCAGTACAGATGAGTGAGGTAAGCGAGGAGGGAATGCAGTAAAATGGAGAGCACAGGCTCCACCTACAGAGAGCAGCACTACTCATTTCCAGGCACCTACTGGTATGAGGGAATATGGACTTTGGTTGGCAGGTCTTATACTTTTTAAGTGTAGTCAAAAATTCAGATTTTTAATGTAAATACTGTCATCAACTTGAAAAAGTACTTACAGGTCAAACACAAAAAATAAATGAATTTGACAAATGATGAATATCTGCCCATGCTAGATTCAGATGCCAGCCACCTATTTATGTATATTTGTTGTTTCTTCCAATGGAAGTAAGAAAAGTAAGATTTCCTTCAGAATGTAACATTGCCAAATAACTGAATGAATCAGAGATAGAAAAGGCATCTAAAGAAAAAGAGGAGGGAAGATGGCGACAGGGTAACTAACAGCCTTGTCTGCTTGCTCTGATCTCAGAATGGACTAGGAGTACAAACACTGAGCAGAGAGTGAGTGAGAGTGACTTTCAAATAGGGCAAACATGGACTAGGGACAGGATCATGGGAACGGCACAGGAGAGGGCAAAAACAGTGGCTTACACTTTCTAAGTGGAGTTGCTGAGCTCCAGAGCCCAGCACCTCCACTGCACTGAATGGCGTCAGCTGCAGACCCCCTCATTAGCCAGGTTCTACCCAAGCAAAGAGAGAAAGCCAGGACAGTGTGGAGGCCTGAAAACTGTGCTCCCACCATAGGCACGTTTTCCAGTGACATCTAGGTGGGACTCAGTGAGGTTTGGTGAAACTGTCGGAGGTGTGAGAAGACAAAGACCAGCCCTGACTGTGAGAGACTGTGTGAATTTTGGAGGTGGGGGGAGCATGGAGATCGGGGCTGAAGCATGGGGGCAAAACTGAGATTCTTTTAGAAGGAAAGGTGAGGCAGGACCAAGACTCAGTAGGGACCCCTGGGCTGGCAAGCTTGTGTGCCAACACAAGGGAGCTAAACAAAAACACAGACTGGTGCTGCAGTTTGGAAGCCACACAGAGATTTTTTTGGAAAAAGAGCTGAAGCAAGACCTGAGACTCAGCAAGGACTCGGCGCACGTGCCAACTCACCAGCATAGCAGCATTGCTAAACCAAAATGAGGAGGACTAGAGGGTACCATAGGACCAGTGGGTGACTCTGGGTTGTGAAGAGTTGGAAAAAAATACTTCAAGGAAATGGACATGGAAAAAAATCTGGGGTAACAATACTTATATCAGACAAAACAGATTTTGCAACAAAGCCATAAAAAAGGACAAAGTACACTTCATATACTTAAGGGAACAATCCAACAAGAAGATGTAACCCTTGTAAACACATATGTACTCAACATAGGAGCACCCAAATATATAAGGAAATCCTTGGAGTACTTCAAGAAGGATATCAACAGCAACACACCCATAGTAGGGGACTTTATCACCCCATTGTCAACAAAGGACAGGTCTTCCAAGCAAAGAAACACCAAGGTTATTGTGCACTGAACAACACTCTAGATCAAATGGACTTAATTGACATATATAAACCTTTCACCTGAAAGAAGTAAAATATACATTCTTTTCAAATGCACATGAAACATTTTCAAAGATAGACCACATGATAGGACACAAAACAAGCCTCAACAAATTCACTGAAATTTAAATTATATCAAGTATCTCTCAGACCACAATGGCTTGAAACTAGAAACCAATCTCAATGAAAAAACTCAAAAACATTTCAAGTTCATAAAGAATAAATGAGTTATTTAATAACAAATGGGTTAAGAATGACATCAAGGAAGAAATCAAAAAGTTTCTGGGAACAAATGATAATGAACACACAATAGCCCAAAACCTACAGGACACACTGAAGGCAGTCCTGAGAGGGAAGTTCATAGCAATACAGGCCTACCTACAAAGGATAGAAGAATTTCAAATAAACAACCTAACCCTACAGCTACAGGAACTAGAGAAACAACAACAAACAAAGCCCATAATGAGTAGAAGAAAGGAAATAATCAAGATCAGAGCAGACTTAAATGACAAAGAGACTAAATGAACAATTCCTAAGATTAATAAAACCAGGAGCTAGTTCTTTGAAAAGATAAACAAAATCAACAAGCCTTTTACCAGACTCATCAAGAAAAAGAGAAAGAGGACCCAAATAAATAACATCTGAAACTAAAGAGGAGAAATCACAACTGGTACCACAGAAATACAAAGAATTGTAAGAAATTACTAAGAACAATGATATTACAAGAAATTTGACAACCTGGGCAAAATGACAAATTTCTGGAAACATACAATCTTCTAAGACTGAATCAAGAAGAAGCAGAAAGCTTAAATAAAATGATAATAACTAGTGAAATTGAAACAGTAATCAAAAACCTCCTGGCACACAAAAGCCCCGGACCAGATGGCTTTACGGGTGAATTTTACCAAACATTTAGGAAAGAACTAACACCTATCCTTCTCAAACTATTTCAAAAAATCCAAGATGAAAGACTCTCAAACTCTTTCTATGAGGCCAGTATTATCCTAATTCCAAAACCAGGTCAAGACGCAACAAAGAAAGAAAACTACAGGCCAATATCACTGATGAACATAGATGCTAAAGTCCTCAACAAAATATTGGAAAACTGGATCCAGCAACACATTAAAAAGATCACACACCATGATCAAGTGGTATTCATCCCAGGGATGCAAGGATGGTTTAATATTCACAAATCAATAAATGTTATACACCAGATTAAAAAATTAAAGACAAAAATTACATGATCATATCAATAGATGCTGAAAAAGCATTTGATAAAGCACAACACCCATTTATGATGAAAACACTCAGCAAAGTAAGAATAGAGGGAGCATACCTCAACACAATAAAGGCCATATATGAGAAACCTACAGCCAACATCATACTCAGCTGGCAAAAAGTAAAAGATTTCCTTCTAAGATCAGGAACAAGACAAGGATGTCCACTCTCTCCACTTCTATTCTTTGTAACATCTAGTCACAGCAATCAGACAAGAAAAAGAAATAAAAGGCATCCAAATTGGAAAAGAGGAAGTAAAACTGTTATTATTGCAGACAACATGATAGTGTACATAGAAAACCCTATATATTCCACCAAAAAACTACTTGACCTAATAAGTGAATTTGGAAAAATAGCAGGGTACAAAGTCAATATTCAAAAATCAAAGGTATTTCTGAACACCAACAATGAAATATCAGAGACAGAAACTAGAAAAAAATCACATTTACTATAGCAACAAGAAAAATGAAGAACTTAGAAATAAATTTAATCAAGGAGGTAAAAGACCCATACTCAGAAAATTACAGAACACTGAAAAAATAAATTAAGGAATATACAAATAAATGGAAAATTATACCATGTTTATGGATGGGAAGAATTCATTCACACCCTTAAAATGTCCATACTACCCAAAGCAATTATAGATTAACTCAATCTCTATTAAACTACCAATGGCATATTTCACAGACCTAGAACAAATACTTCAAAAATTTATATGGAACCAAAAAAGACCCTAAATATCCTCAGCAATCTTGAGAAAGAAGAACACACTAGGAGGAATCATAGTAACTGATATCAAACTATAATATAAGGCCACTGTCATCAAAACAGCCTGGTACTGGCAGAAGAACAGAAATATAGATCAATGGAACAGAATATAGAGCCCAGAAATAAACCTAGGTCTCTGCAGTCAATTAATATTTGACAAAGGGAGAAGAGGCATAGATGGAGTGAAAATAGCCTCTTCAACAAATGGTGTTGGGAGAACTGGACAGAGACATGCAAAAAAATGAAACTTGACCACCAAATTACACCATACACTAGAATAAATTCAAGATGGAACAAAGACTTAAATGTAAGCCGTAACATTATAAAAGTCCTAGAGGAAAACATAGGCAGTAAAATTTCAGATATCCCATGTAGCAATATTTTCACTGATACATTTCCTAAGGCAAGGGAAATAAAGAAAAGAATGAACAAATAGGACTACATCAAACTAAAGAATTTCTGGTCAGTGAAAGAAATCATCAGCAAGGTGAAAAGGGAACCAACTGTATGGGAGAACATATCTGCCAATGATTTCTCAGACATGGGTTTGATCTCCAAAATATATAGAGAACTTATACAACTCAACATTGAGAAGACAGACAATCCAATTGAAAAACGGGCAAAGGACCTGAACAAACACTTCTCCAAGGAGGCCATACAGAGGTCCCATAGGCATATGAAAGAATGCTCAACATCACTAGCCATCAGAGAGATGCACATAAAAACCACAATGAGATACCACCTCACACTGGTCAGAATGGCCATCATCAACAAATCAACAAACAAGTGCTGGCCAGGATGTGGAGAAGAGGGAACCCTAGTGCACTGTTGGTGGGAATGCAGACTGGTGCAGCCACTGTGGAAAACAGTATGAAATTTCCTCAAAAAACTAAAAATGGAACTGCCTTTTGACCCAGCGATTCCACTGCTGGGATTATACCCAAAGAATACTGAAACCCCAATTCAAAAGGACCTATGCACCCTTATGTTCATAGCAGCACTATTTACAATAGCCAAGTGCTAGAAACAGCCTAAGTGCCCATCAGTGGATGAGTGTATCAAAAAACTGTGGTACATTTACACAATGGAATACTACACATCAGAAAGGAAGAAGCAACTCCTATCTTTTGCCATATCATGGATGGAACTTGAGAGTATTATGCTAAGTGAAATAAGCCAGGTGGCAAAAAACAAATATCAGATGATCTCACCTAATACAGGAAACTAATGAACAAAACAAACAAAAGAGCAAAACAGAACCAGAAGCGTGTAAACAAGGAACAGACTGACAGTGATCAGAAGGGTGAGGGGAGGGAGAAGGGGAGAAAGAAGGGGAAGGGTCTACTCAAGGATCTAGTATAAGCGATCCATGGACACGGACAACTAAATGGGGATTGACTGTGGGAGAGGGGGGAAGGCAAGTGGAGTAGGGGAGAGCAAAAAGAGAAAAATGGGACAACTATAACAGAAAAACTTTTAATTAAATAAATAAATAAGTAGAGTTAACTGAATTAATTAATATCCAAACAAAGACTTGTCAATCAGACTGGTATGTCTGAAACATGGAAAATCAAAGTTTGGGAGTAGAACAGAAAAAAATAAGTTGCTCTGGCTCACAGATTTTCTATAGATTAGAATTTCTAATCTAATATTTCTAGGTTGCAGAGATTGCTGCAGCTCCCTTATGTCCTGAAACATTTGATTCAATTCCATGCCTACAAAATTAACCCTCTGAGTAAAACTTCAGTGTTTTGTAAATCTCCATGGGAGTTGTGTCTCCTTATAAATAGATTGGGCCATAGTTTTGTTTGTACATGTGTCTCAAATTAGTTTGGTTAATGGAAGTTCACCCTTGAGAAACAAATCCATTCACAGGATGTTCAAAAATGAACCACAGAACTTAGATTCTGGTAAATTCACTAAGGCTAATTCTACATGCCGAGTTGTGTTGGCAGACGCTAGAACTACAAAAATTTGCCACCCACCAATTTTTTTACTTCAGGGTTATTCAAAAATATAAAATTTTGCAATATTCCAATGGGTGTGGGAAGAAGTAAAGAAATTTCTATGATTCAAAGTATGGTGAGTTTAACATTAATCCCAAGCAGAATTCCAGAATGAAGTAGTAGTTTGTAAGTACATTAGATAAATAACACAGACTTAGCATGCATACTTTTTTAAAAAGTTAATATTTTAGAAATATGGTAGAGACACCATACCTAAACTTTAGAAATATTGACACCAAAAGAGTTCTCATTAATGATTCTAACAGTTGTCCTTCATCCATTACTTGAATGAACATAGAGAATTTTTATCACATTTTCATGCCACAGGGCTATATAAAGACATACAATGGACGACAGAACCAGAAATCAAAATTTATAGGGTAGAATTGGGTAAGCTCAAGTTTTATTTATTTGAATTAAATCAAAAATTTTTCATTCCAGTTTGTAAAACCAAATGCTTGAAATAACATGGCAATATCAAAATATACACATTTGGGAGGAAAACAACTGAAAAGTTTTTAGCAATATCAAGTGTAATTAATTAATGGAAACTTAGTTCAATGCAATTTGGGCCGGTGGGGCTCGCGCTTCCCCGCCGCGATTCACACGCATGTATTGATTCATGCGTTTGATGGTGGTTATTATTATTGCTGTTGCTGTTGTTGGAGCCGTTAATACTATCACCCGGCCTCAAACTCAAAAGGGCATTCAAAGAAAGGCCTTCTTCCCGGCAGTTGGGCAGTATTGACCAAATCGTCATTGCTGTAATGGCAGGGTGGCCTCGTGGTTCACAAACGAGGCCTTGGGAATCAGAGTGCCTGGGTTCAAATCCCCGTTCAGTCATTGGCTAGCTGTGCAGCCTTGGGCAGGTTACTCAGTCCCTCTGTGTCTGTTTCCTCCTCTACAAAATGGGTTAGTAATAATAACCAAGCAGCTGGGGTTGTTGGGAGGAGTGAATGAATTCATTATACATGCTAAGGACCCCCATAAACTTAAGCTGCTAGTATCATCATCATCATTGCTCTTAGGCCAGGCCATTCCACTTCCAGGAATTTATTGTGTAGCTATGTCTGCATGTGGGCACACAGAGGCACGTCCAGGGTGATCCACTGCAGCCTTGTCTGTATGAGAGCTGGAAACTTCAGTGTTCATCAGTAAGGGATTGGTAAACTAATCCATCAACATCTACACGTCCGAATTCTATGCCGATGTAACACATATATCTGTGTATGTGCACAGATAAGTGTAACCACCTACAGTTAATACAGAGAGCATTTTTTTAAAATAATTTTTTACTCTTTATTAAGAACATTTTTTAAAAAATTATTTGTTTGTTTATTTATTTTATTTTTGGAGAGAGGGGAGGGGAGAAAGAGAGGGAAAGAAACATCACTGTGTGGTTGCCTCTCACTCACGCCCCCAACTGGGGACCTGACATGCAACCTAGTAATGTGCCCTGACTGGGAATCGAACCAGCGACATTTGGCTCGCAGGCCAACGCTCAATCCACTGAGCCACAGCAGCCAGGGCCAATACAGAGAACATTTTAAATGAAGAGTCCTTTAGGTACTGATGTGAAAGTATCTCCAAGATATATATTAATAATCACCTCCCCAAACTGAGACACAGAATCCTGCACAGGGTATTATACTATCTTCTGTGTTAACAGAGGGAAAAATAAGATCTTATATTTGTATTTGCAAGTATGTGCATAAAGAGACTGGAAAGAGCTCTGGCTGGTGTGGCTCAGTGGATTGAGTGCTGGTTTGTGAACCCAAAGGTTGCTGATTTGATTCTGGATCAGGGCATGTGCCTGGGTTGCTGGCCAGTTCCCCAGTTAGTACAAGGGGCTACCAATTGATGTTTATCTTCCTTTCTTTCTCCCTTCCTTCCCCTCTCTTTAAAGATAAATAAATAAATCGTTTTTTTAATTAAAAGAAAAAGTGAAAGGAAAAACAAAAATTAATAGAAGTAATTACTTTTGGGGAGAAGTGCTGAATGCACAAGGTACCAGGAGGATTTTTTAACTCTATACATCTTGATTTTGTTTTAAATATTTGAATTGCATGATGGAGTTCAAAATGTTCAAAAATATACCGATTTATAATAACTTAACAGAATCTAAATTAAATGAAGTTAACATGAACAGAAGTCCCCCAGATCCTGCAGTATTTCGTGTGTGTCCTTCCAGAAGTATTTTATGATTACATGGGTAAATACGTACATATATATCATCTCCCATGTTGTACTAGTGGAGAGTATAACATACATACACAGATGGTCCTGGACTTACCACATGGTTCCACTCGGGATATTTTGATTTTACAATGGTGCGAAAGCAATATGCATAATAAATTGCATGAGATATTCCACACTTACTATAAAATAGGCTTTGTGTTAGATGATTTTGCCCAGTTGTGGGCTGATGTATGTGTTCTGAGCACATTTAAGGTAGGCTAGGCTAAGGTATGATGTGCTGTAGGTTAGGTGCATTAAATGCATTATTGACCTAATGATATTTTCAACTTAAAATGGGACCTTTATTGTGATGTAACCCCCTCGTAAGTCAAGGAGCATCTGTATACATATACTTTTCAGAGGCATGCCCTTTTTTTTGAAACTTAAGAATATATCGAGGTGGGGACCAGGTGCATCTGGTTTGCAGCGGACTCTCAAGTGACCTGCCATCCTCAGGCCTCAAGTCCTGAGCGTCCTGACACTGCAGACGTCTGTTCTGGCGGTGAGGGCCCCGCCCGCCAGCTGTGTGGCGATAAGGGGCCAGGAAATGTCCTTTCCTGTGGGAGGGAGGCGGGATTCAGGGCCGTGGGGAGCAGGGCCGGAAGCCGGGACGCAGGCAGGAAGGCGCATGGAGGCCGCAGCCAGGAGGGGGCAGCTGGGCCTCACAGACCGGCGGGATGGCCCAGCGCTCGGGGCGCTGCTCTGGCCGGCCCAACGCGGCACCCAGCGCACGGTCCTCGGTGAGTGTGTGCGTCATTTCGGGCCAGTTACTCTGAGGTGGAGACTTAGAGGGTAGAATATTCCATAACCCTCCGGCAAACACAGCTGTGGATGCGGCCTTTCCAGAGGTCGTGTAATGATCAGGCTGTCGTCCGTCTGACAGCGAGTTTAAAGATCAGTCCATTAAGGTACACCGTTACCCTTCCCTGTACCCATCCCTCCGTTCTGAGGACTTTCCTGCTTTGCAACACACGCACGCGCACACGCACACGGATGTGGGTAATTTCAGTGTATATGCATTTTTTGTTTGATTTTTCTTCTTAGTGCCATTTTTATGGTGGTAATATTTACGTCGGCCTGCGAGCTAGGTGTCGCTGGTTCGATCTTCCAGTCAGGGCACATCAGAGAAGGAAAACTCTGACTCCAAAAAACCTCCGCTGCCTTGCAGCATACCTCTTCAGGGGAAAGGCTAAGGGAGTAAACCCCGACAGAAAATCCGGAGCCGGAGTCCCTAAGGCGGTTTGACGTTGTAGTCAACACCGGCAACTCCTGCGGCGCACCTGAAGCCAAGCTGTATTGACTCCGTCTTTCCCTTGGACCCTTCAGCTGCGAAGAGAGGGGGGGTCTGCTGCATGGGCAACAGCAGACCCTCCATATCACCCTGCCCAGGCTCTGTAGCTTCAGCTTCACTGGAGAGGACACTCCAGCGTCATCACAAGATGTCGATTCGACACGGGAGGAGACAGATACCGTGTCATTCCCGAGTCGGACTGCACAGCCATTCTCGGCGGTGCAGATAGACTCTTGAGCTACACCATCGTCTCTCGAGACGGACGGCTGCCGACGACGACGATATATACATGAAAAAAAGTGATAGTCACGATTCTCTGTGAAGTCAAACCATATCCATGTCTGTCTTTAGCCCAGGTACCATTTCTTAAAAGACATATAGGCTTATGGAACTCATTTATAGGAGAGGAAACATGATAATAAAGCACAACAAAATCAAGCTATTTGAAGAACAATTGAAGGAACAAAGGACATTAGGCCTTCAGGTGGAGAAAGTCAAATAAAATATAGGAATCATCTTCTAATATCAGAAGAGATACCATAAAGACAAAATGGACTATCCCCAGAAGAGAGGGTTCCCCATCCTTGAACATATTTAAGTGAGCACTAAATAACTGCTTAGTGAAAGTATTACAAATAGGGCTCAAAAAGTGAATGGTTTATTGGATTTGGCTAAAACTTTTCTGAAGAACTTAGTGTCTTAAGGATTTTGCCTTGTACATATGATTCAAATTTAATTTTGAAAATACTTGTCTATTTTTGAAAATTTAATTTTAAAAGCACACTGAAATGTGCTAAATATAAATATTACCCATACACCAGTGTGTTTCCTGCACCACCAGTTTCCCAGCCGGGTACCATTCTGGCAGGAGTTCTGCCCAGCACACGTGTGCCACACATTCAGCTGACTGCTAGACACTGCCGTGGTGTAACAGCATAGCACATGTTCTCTGACAGCCAGAGTTGGTTATATGATAACAAGTGAATACATAATTAATTGTGTCCTGAAAAGATAGTATTAGAGACAATGTCAGTGCTCATTTTAAATTCTAGGTGATCTGTATTTAGTAATAGTTACTTATTCAGTCTTGAACCAAAATTTCTTCCTTTTACTTTCAAGCTTCTCTGTTCATTAAAGAGAATGAGAACGTTACAAGGCAAACTTTATAGAGCTGTTATTGTTTGCAACTTCTTACCTGTGTGACTCAAGATGTTCTGCTACTGGGCAGCTAAGTCAAAACACAGAACCAAACTATACATGGAGGCAGCCAGAGGACAACCACCATCACACACTCTGCAAAAGTTAAATGTGTGAGCCTCTGGCCATACTAGACTCACTGACACATTTTTTGTAACAAAAAACATCTTTTAAATATAGACATATATGATACTACAAATTAAAATGCTGGTGATTCTGAATAATATTTCATTTTAAATGTATTTTATGATGTTTAAAATTATATGGTAACCATATGGAAACCACTGGCATCAATATTAAGATTCTTTATAACCTGAGAAGCTATGATATCATGTGATATAATACTGATGATAAGAAAATTCTAGCTTGGCTTTACTAAGTCTTATAAAATGATTTTCTTAAAAGGAACGGCCCTAACTTATTTTAAACAATCACATGTGTTTTAATACTACACACAAAGATTGGTATGTTTAAGTGCATCTCTGTACGTATGCCTTTTCTTCAGTACATACTTCAATTTTATAACATGTAGGTTACTAAAATTCACCCTGTACATTATGTAAAGTATAAATGAGGTATAATTTAAACCTTAGATTATTTGTTTTAATCAAGCACACTATCTGTTTTGTTTGGTTTAGTAGAATTAACATGAGAGAAAGATTATAATTATCTGATTTCAGTGAAACAAAATTACCAGAACCCTCTGTAGAAAGGTAGTACATGAGTGCAATCATATGGTTCTTAGCTTTTTCTGACTGACTTATTTTGCTTAGCATAAAACTAAAACTCATAGACACAGACAACAGTATGGCTGTTACCAGAGAGAAGGGGGTAGGAGGGTGGTGAAGGGTAAATACATGATGACAGAAGATGATTTGACTGGGTGGTGGGTCCAGAATGCAATATAGAGAGCATGTATTATAGAAATGTACACTTGAAAACTATATGATCATATTAACCAATGTCACCCTATTAAATTTAGTTTAAAAAATAAGATTTAAATATTTTTAAAGGTACTACATAAAATTTTTAATAAGACAATAAAAGAATATAGTATTTGAGAATTAAAAAAGCAAAGAAGGAATGTTCACTTGACCTCATAGAAACTTACAGATAAGGAGTGGACTTATTGGACCAAATGACTTTGGCTGTCAAGCAATTTCCTGTCCTAAACAGCAATCTGACCTAGTCTTCGGAGTCATCAGAATAAAACCTGAGAGCCATTTTAAAGGAAAATTAAATAAGATTTGAAATAAAAATTTTATTATAAAGCAAAAAATTGCAACAATTTTCTATAATATAAGGAGACATTTTTAGCACTTTTATTACAGAAGCAATTCTAAGTAAGAGAGCTTTTCTTATAATAGCATTTCTATAATAATGGTGTTTTATAACAGAACTGCTATTATTACAGAAATTGCATTACAATAGTGGTGTTATTATTGTTGAATCACTCCTATAACAGAAATGCTAAATAAGCCTATCTATATTAAAGAAATTTGAAATTTCTTTTTTCTCAGAGATAAAACTGCTTTGGCTAGTCACCTTCATATGATTATATTGCAAGTAATCTTATATAGGTTGACCCAACATTGAAAGATATGTCCAGTTCACACAGGCTCCAGGGAAATCTGACATTGAACTAGGAGTCAAAATATTTGCATTATATTCTCAACTCTTTTGTTAGCCAAGTGACCTTGAAAATGTTGGTTATCCCATTCAGAAAAAAAAAAAAGAAAGGAGATTCCTTATAACCCCTAGTGAAAACCTTCTTATTATTAAAAAGCTCATTTTGTCACAAATCTAAGCATCGATTAAATATTTTCTTTTTTGTTTTAAACTCATTGAACTGCTACTTTGTTATTGTGGCATATATTCTATTAGAATAAATTTATATCCTCAAATTGGATGCTGAATAAAGGTAAGAATTCCTTCTGAAAGAAAAAAAAAAAAAAGAATCTTACCTTAAATGGCCAACACAGAGCCCAGAATATAATGGGTAACTTTTAAATTTTAATTAAAATGTATCTGAAAACAAAGTTCTAAAAATTCAAGCAGAATCAGAAAATAATAGGGTTTCATTTTGAAGCTAGAAAAATACTATTTAAAAACTTGAAACATTCTCAGGGTGAGGTAAAGCAATACAATATTGGAATGAGGTTGGAAGTGATAAAAAGATATAATGTTCAATAATAGTTAAGAGTTCAAAAAAATTGCTTCTAAAAATACCTTATGTCCCCATCAAGTATATTACTATAAATTTAACTGCTCATTCAACAAAATATATATTGCTTTGTCACATATTTATGGAGTACTCATCCAAAGAACTTAAATATATATGAAAATTAATAAGTAAATTTAAGTTTATAAAATTCTACTTTTATTAAAGGTATCTTATAATCCTTTGGTGATGAGGTTTCAGCAGAGGAAAGACTTTAAGTTCCAAAGGTACTGACCTTTTTAAAATTAAAATAAAATTCTATGTATTTCTAGGTTGATACAATTAGATTACATTACCTAGCTAAGATACAGTCTGAAAAACAGTAAAGAAATTCAATATATTTATATTCTCTGCAGGCTTTGTTTTACATTTTTAAACTATCATAAATGTTTCCAGATGTATTGTGATAAAATGAACTTATTTTATTTGATTGCAAGCAAGAGACATTTTAAAAGAAGAATGTATACATGTATGTATCATATATGTGTGTTTCATACATGTTTATATTGTATGTATATAAATATGACACAAACACATTCCATCACCACCCTAAAAAAAAAAAAGAGGAGTTCTCTCTGGAAAATAGCCATACCATGTTCATTCTTCATAATGAAACCCATCAAGGGCTATCATTTTTAAAATTTTAAGACATTGAAAAAAAATAGTAATAGCATTTCCAATCTAAGAAGAAGAGCAAGAAAAAGAACAAAGAGAAAAGAGGAGGAGGAAGAGATGTTAATGACCACTTTTAATAAATTACTAAGAGATCGACTCCAGGCAGGGACTCCATGGGTCCCACTCTGGCTGCACAAATTTACACATAATCTACTTCCTAAAGCCCGTTAGCTCAATCTCAAAGAGAACAGAGCTGAAGTTACCAAGTACTAGAGTCCAATCTTCACTGAGATACTTAGTTTTTCCCTGTTCCAAGAGGAATTGATGTCTAAGATTGATTAAACATCTGATCATATGCCAGATCCCATTCTAGGTGGTTGACATGTGATATTTTATTTAATCTTTACTGTTTTGTATTATTATTACTATCATCATTAAATGAGAAAATTGGATGATCAAATGAAATAAAGCCACATCTACAGTCACAGAGACTGCGTAACAGATGTCTAACCATCAGAAAACCTACCTGGGTACACAGGGCTGGACAAACAGGTTTACAGTTGTGATTACGCAAACACAGAGTTTATTCTTGTATAATTATTTTTTCTTTTATTATATATTTTTCCATATGGACAACTGTAACCTTTCTTTTCCCACCCTTGTATTGGTCAGAGGATGGGAAGACCAGAACAGAATGGATCAATCTGGGCAGACTCACCCGGGCTATGAAGGAGTTTCTCTAAATGCTCTGTAGAGATATTAGCAGCAATGATTGTAGGAAGGCCCACGTAAAATCTAAAAGAAAAGTCATCTTAAATATCATCAAATGCAATTCTTTTATTCTACAGAGTCTGAGCACAGACTTGAAGCCTGAGCTCTGTCTCCCCATTTGGATCTCTGTCCTCCATGGACAACACATATTGTTAACATTTGAACTGTAGTTCTCTCTGTTGATTAGATCATGACAGGCAGAAAGCTGATTTTGCAGTCTTCCTCCAATAAATAATAATATTAAACTGAAAAAACTCTTTTGCAAGAAGCACTAAATGGAATTATCTTGGAACATTAAGAAAATCACTTCACTACTATAGCCTTGGGCGCCTTTGCCTCAGGTAAAACAATATAGGCCTTCTTTCTTAATCACTGCACTGTGCCATTATCTAGTACAGGAGTTCTAACTTGCTCAGTGCCCTGACACCCTTCTCAGATAGTGCTTTTAAATTCATGAAGGAAAATGCATACATTGGGTGGTGAACACACAATATAGATGATGTGTTTTAGACTGTGCCTTCAAAACCCATATAATTTTATTAACCAATGTTACCCTAATAAATTTAACAAAAAATTAAAAATAAAAAAAGAAATTTCAACCTCAAAAATTGTTTTTAACCACTTTATTGAAGTCTGATTGACATACAAAAAACTATATTTAATACATACAACTTATGTGTTTGGAGATAAGTATATACCCATAAAACCCTCAGCACTATTGGTGCTGTAAACTTATTCATTAAAAAACAAATTCTTATTCTTTATTACTTCATTAAATAACAGTATCTAGAAACAATTCTAATCACATTAACTTAAAATAGTAATGGAATAGATGCAGAGAACAGACTGATGGTTGCTAAAGGGATAATGGGGTGGAATTCTGGGTGAGAAAGGTGAAGGGATTAAGAAGTACACATTGGTAGTTACAAAAGTCATGGGGAAGTAAAAGCACAGCATAGGGAATATAGTCAATAATATTGTAGTAACTACATGTGGTGCCAGGTGCATACCTAAAATACTGAAGGATCACTTTGTAAAGTATATGATTGTCTAATCACTATACAGTACACTTGAAACTAACACAAAATAATGTTGAATGTCAACTGTAATTGAAAAATAAAAATTTTTAAAAACCAAAGTATTTCAATTATACCTAATAAATCATACAATCATACTGGTTGCATTATAATAAAAAATGAAATATTGACTATATTAAAATAAAATTGTGATGAGGATAAAAATTTTGAGTTATCCATAATAATTATAGTATCATATAAAAACATCAATAATTTATACTTTATTAATGTTACAAATACTGCTAACACCACTGTCATTTGTTACCTACTTTCATAATTGAAGGGAACACTAAGATTCATTACAGAATTTTGTTCTCTATGTTCTATCTATATCACTTGTAAACTCCATATTTTAAAAATCCTGATTCTAGGAAAAGCCAGTGTGATAAACAATTGAAAAAGAAAATATTCTGGAACTTTAACTTAAGTTCCTAGATGACTGACTCACAAAACAATAGAATTCCTATATCCCCCTAAATCTCAAGGACTTGTGGCATAATGTCCTCATTCTAAAAGTTACTTTAATACCTATATTCAACATGTAATAAGGGGTCTCATGAGGCCAATGCCTGAAACAACTGAAATTTCTCTTAGTGGTAGAATCTTTGCCCTCTGCACCTCTAAACATCCAGAGGAAAGAAGAGATAGGAAGAAAGATTGTGAAAATTGAGAATGGATTGATTTTTTTTTAATCATCAAGCAGTACACAAAGAAGACAAGAAGGGTTCAAGGGTAATAAAGCCAATTATTTAATCAACGGACAAGAAGCCATATTTTGAAATAAAAGAGTGATAATTTTAAGCAGTAAGAAAGAGTTTAGAATACAGAAGTAATAATGCTATGCAGTTTAGATGGGAAATGTTAGAAAACTGAATAGCATCAGGGGAAATAAAGTCCATCTATTAAAACAGCTGCCTGAGTTAATGTCCAGTTTATCTTTGTATGCTATTGTTAGGTTTTGCTTTTGCTGTTTTAAATCTTATTCCTTAGTCAATTCATTCTGTCGTTTCCCTTAAATTGTTCTTTCTTCTTTATCATTCATAAAAAAACAAGAATTCCAGTTTTCTACCTTATCTACTTCTATTATTTTCTGCACAGGTCCAAATAGACTCCAAAGTCAAATACTATTAGTAAAGAATCATGTTCCTCAATTCCTAGTTGTTCATCAGCACTCAGCTCCTTGTATGCACAGTGTCAGTTCGCCAGCACAAAGTCACAATACATGTGGCATTTACTTAGACTCTGTACAGCTACACAGTTCTCATCTCTGAAATCTGTAAGTATCATATTGCAAGTCAACTGTAGGCCACCCTAAAACCTCACAGGTCTGAAGCCCGGGATAAGAAGGGAAGCCCTCTGACTGGCAGGACCTGATGGACTAACTGCAGTGGGCAAATCAACACTCTAGACTTCAGATGCCTCAACTGCACAATGGGAACAGAATCCAAATAACTCATTAGAAAAAAGATATTATAATTTATTATAGTGACTACTTGCATGCATTGATAGTTTCGTCTGTTTGGGTTTCATTAAGCATCTAAAGTTTTTTTATGATTACTTTTTCAAATATTTTTGAGCTCCCTCATAAATTTGTTGGTAGTCTAAATATATCCACATTAGACATCATGGTATTGTCCCACATGTTGTTAATTCTCTGCTCCATTTTTTAAAAATCTTTATCCTTTCTGTTTTAGTTTGGAGAGTTTTTACATTAAGTTTTAAAGTTAACTGATCTTTCCTCTGTAGTGTATGACAGGGTTTTTCATTCCAGACAGTGTTTTTCATTTCGGATGTTATATTTTCATCTAGAAGTTTGGGTATTTTTTTATATCATTTTTTTTCTCTCCTTGTTTATGCTTTTCTCTACCTTGTTAATTTATAGATTTTATTTATAAAGCTGTTTTAACATCCTTGTCTACTAATTTTTTAATCCCTATCATTTTGGGTTTGTTTCTCTTGGTTCATTTGTTGTAGTTATGGGTAATTGTTTCCTATTTCTTTTCATGCCAGTTAATTTTTCATTGGATACAAGACATTTAGAATTTTACTTTACTGGTTTCCGGATTTTACTGTATTCCTTTAAATATGTTGAGCTTTTTCTAGTGTATAATTAAATTATTTAGAACCATTTTTACTCTTTGAATCTTGCTTTACAGTTCTATTGGCATGATTATGGGAAGACTTTAGTCTAGGACCAACTTGGACCCACTATTAAGTCAATACCATTTTGAGAACTCTACTCAATGCCTCATATATTAGCAGTTCTTTCCACTTTGGCTATAAGGAATACATACTATTCCCATTCCTATGTGAGTACCCAGAATTGTTCTGCCTGTTTCTTCCTTGTGGGTTCATTCCTTGGTCTCAGACTATATCCTCACCCACCTGCAATAGATGACTATTCAGCCAAATAGTCAAGGAGACCACTCAGTACATCTCTAGAATTCTCTTTTGGTGACTGCTTTCTCTGCTGTATTTGCCCCATTATTTCTACCTGTCATAGACTCCCCAACGCTGAATTCTGTCCCTCAACTTAGTAAGACCAGTAGGCTCTGTTTGGACATTTCATTCCTGATTTACATCCTGGAAGTGCTCTCCAGTCAATAAGCTAAGACAATCATAGGGTTCTCCCTGAGGTTTCCCTTCTCTTAGTAATCATTATCCGGTGCTGCCTGCGGTTCAAAACCAGAAATGTATTGTTTCATATGTTTTGTCCAGTTTTTAAGAAGGTAAAAGAGTAAACCTAGTGTTTGTTACAGCACTCTTGGAAATTGAAATCTTAACTTCCATGCCCAATATTATATTTGAATGCTTAATAAAATAGCTCTTTGCAGAATTTTTACCAAAAATGAAACCACAGATACAATAACATATATTCTAAACACCAATAACTTTTAAAAATAAGGTAGCAGGAATATAAATACTAGGAAATAAAATATAATGTTGATGCTAGAGGACAGAACTATCACTCTTAGATTTTTATTAGAAGAAGGAGTTTGGGGAAACTGTTTAATCTGGTTTAAATTCATGTTTGATATATTTTAAAATGAAATTTTTATCTAAGCATATCAACTGGAAAGTAACTTTTTAATGTGTTCATTTTTCTTATAAGGATGAGATAAGATATCTAGAGACAACACTGCTAAATGTTTTCTTAGTTCTGGGTGTTTGTAAGAGCTAATGAAGAGGACTCGTCCATTCTCCCTGCATACGTGTAACGATTATCATGCAAACACAAATACATAATTTTGCATATCAGTTGAACCTTGTACAGCAGAGCAGAGTTTTGCCAGCAGGCTTTGTATCAGGTGTGCTACAGTCACATCTCAATATTCAGTAACACACAAAAATTCAGTAAAACACTGAGATAGCAATTTTGGAATAGAACCAGTGGTTTTAAAGCCCAGGGCTGTCTCTTAACAATTGTATAATATTGGCAAATAGCTTCTCTAAGCCTCAGTTTGACTATCTGTAAAATGGGGACAGTAGCATTATTTTGGGGAGGATTAGGTGCCATAATGTGTAGAATCTGAACTTTACATAGTATCAGTCATATATTATTATCAACTTTCATTCTATCTCATAAAGACTCATCAAAACCATCTACTTTTCTCCTCTACTAATTTTATGAGGTAAGATTAAAGTTCAAATTATGATAACAACAGGTAACATGGACTTTCTTTAAGAAGAAATTGTATTATTTCTAAAAACTATTGTTTTGAATAGAAAATTAATACTTCATATTGAGTTGGATTCTATGATATGCAAATTATATTTACCTTTTCATACAATATATGTGACAATGACAAAGAGGATTCTTATAAAAAGTCTCAATTTCTATAACAATTATAGGAACACCACTCAGTGGGTACATTTTACAAAGAAGCAATATTTTAAAGGAGGCTTTTGATATTTTTGTCAATGTATATATGTTATCTTCTGTCATGATACTGGGTCTGCAAAATTATTTTATCATATTTTACCATAAAACAATATGCTTGTAATCTAGGATACATCTTTATTATCTGCAAAATCTTTCTACTATGTATAGGTTTAAAACATAAATCTTCTTGTTACTTATTTCTAACTGAGAGAAGTATAAATCCCAGGTCTCTTGAACATGAAAAGAAATGCAAAAATGTGGTCTGGGAACACTGAAAGGGATGATTAAAGATTTAGGGGAAATAAATTTTACTTAAGATCTTTAAATTTTATTCAAATGTAGATAATTATATATAGTAATAACTTAGTTATATAAGACTAATTATTACATGGGATCTCAAAGTACATCGTTTTGTTTTTACCATAGAATAGTATTCGTCTGCATTTTTCAATATATAACTCAGAATCAGAGTCCACCAGACTAACAACAACAGCACATGCTGTATATAACTTACAGTCCAAGAGAATTAAAAAGAAATGAGGCTGTAAATGGAAGGTTTTATGAATAGATCTCTTCTAAGTGATATATGTGATACAAGTGATTAGCATTAACTGATCTTCTTGAAGAATGTACTGGTGTAATTCATTATAATGGCTTCAAAGCTCAATTAGTGAACTATAATATAAATGACACTGCTGTTCATAGACCTACCCATAAGAGTAATTATATTTTGAAAACGACTTAGTGAAAAATTGATTGAATGAATCCTATGGGCATAGATAATTGAGACAAAAATATGTAAATAAAATGCCCATTAATAGTTTTATAGCACATTTATATATTTACATGGTTTGCTAATGCAAGATTTTACAAAAGGAGTTTTTTAAACTGTTCTATTTTTAAACAGATATCCCTGACTGAAAAAGAACTGAAGTTGTATATTTCACCTAATAAAGCTAAATTATTTCTCTCTGTATAATTATATTTTACTTAGGTGAAAATAAAATGACTTACTTTAAAGACAAAGTAAGCCAGAAATTAAAATAGAATTTCAAGTCAGCCTAAGAAATAGGATAATCTTAGTTATATTTTCACACTCCAAGAAAATCACAATAAGTGACACTATATCATAATTGAGTCCATAATATATAAATCAGAATGATGCTAAAGCTCTAGGATATAAAATAATAACTCAAAAAATTTTTATTGTTTATCCAGGTACTACATTATCATATTGGTAAAGCACATGTTACAATAACTTAATTATTAATCTTAAAGTTTATTGTTCTAATATAAAAAAGACATAACTATGATGTATGTAGCCTATATATTCAATACTTACAAAGGTATAACTTTACGTTGTATATGTAGGTACATACACACAAGCACACAGGAGTAGTAGACCATGAGTATAGATTATGGATTTGAGTACTAGCTCATAGAGATTAATGTTTTAAATTTCAGCTATATATTCAGCTAGTGGAACTATACATGACAACTGAGAACCTGAGTTTACTCTTTTGTAAAATTAACATATTGCACCACATAATAACTAATTCTAAACTCCATGAGACAGGACTCTGTGGGTGAAACTTAGAAATTAGCCAGACTTATGTTCTTATTCATATTTCATATGTTGTTGCTAGTCAACACTGAGCAAATTTGTTGAGCTCTTAGTTGAGAAATGGGAATGTAATCATTTCTAAACCATAGAATTACTATGAATATGAGGTTAGACAAGTATGAAATTAACAAAGATTATTCTTGACCAACTGAAATTATGCAATATTTATGAGTTGAGTGTGGCTCTGCTTAACATCTTCTTTACTTGAAAGACTACACTGAAGGAGAGGGAAAAGAGTAATATGGAACTAATTGATGGCTAATCTTAGCTTTTTGTTATAAAGTTGTACACATCATTTTTACCACCTTGCACTAACCAAAACAAATCCCATGCCAAACTTGATATCAAGGAGGTGGAAAAGTATAATTCTTTAGCAGAGAGGGGACAGTAGAAAAGAGCAGCAAATAATTTTTACAACATATGATCTACCACAATGTCTTTCAGACCTCTTAGAATCCCATTACCACAGTGGTCATCTGCTCTACAAAAATATATGTGATGCATCTACATTTCTATTCATACATACTTATATAGCAAGATGCAGTAAATAACTGCATTTTATAGGTATTGAATTACATATTTCTTGTGACCATAATCCTGAAAAATTAAATAGGTTCCTTTGCCTCAGGACCAAAAAAATTAGCAGAACTTAAAAACTAATTATCAGAATTCCATGAGCATATGCATGTCTGATATTTATTTGTTTTACAACTATTTGTGGTTGGAAAAACTAAGATTATAAACAGTTAAACTTTAAATTAATAAAATCTAATTGTTACTCTCAATTAAACACTGGTGCATGCATCTATTTATATACTACCATTTGTTTATATTTTACTGTACTACCACACAGCTTTGACTTTCAGGAACAGAAGTACATAAATAAAATCAACAACCAGAGACATTTCTTGCATTGTATTGCTAAATGTCACCTCTTAGTGCTTTTACTAAGTCAGTTAAAGGTGCTTCATTTTGCCTGCAATAATGTTGAAATAAAAGTGCTTAGATCTTGGGACATTGGTACAAATTGTGGTTTAAGGCATTTTACAGTTTGCCACTGTATTTCTAGTACCTGAGACAATACATGGCATGGGGTAGATACTCAGCAATATTATTGAGTAAATAAATAGGTAACTAAATAAATAAAAATGTATTTATTAGCTACTATAATTAACATATTTTCCATCTTAATTTATAAAAGAAATGATGTATAATTATTTGTATTGCAGTACAAAAAATATTAATTTTTTTTAAAGAAACAGTTATTTCACATAGTAGTGAAAGCCATATCTTTTGGCATTTCATCAAGTACAATGTACAGATGTATGCTGCATTAATTGTGAAAGAAAAAAGAAGAGTTAAAATTTTATGTAATAGTTTCTCTGTTGATCTGAAGCAGCTTCTGGTATAAAAGGAGAAGAACAGAAGAACCCTTTAAAAAGAATATTACACTTTAAATGAATATTGTGAATAGGCCCAAACAAGGTTCTTTTTTTCTTCTAATTTGTGGTTTTGTTCTTCATATGACAAAGTTTTCTTAACAAGTATTACTCTATTTTGTAGTTTTATTTAAAAAGCAATCTTTCAAACAATCATATGGTGTCTTCTTATATTAAACATCAATAAAGCAAAAAGTCTTCATGACAAAAAAATTATTGTAAGAATGTATTCAGTGGTTACTGCTTTCACATCTACTTCTTGATTCCTACATATATTGGAATTCTACAAAACCTAAGGATACAGGGTGGTGCCCAGACATTATTATTATCATTTATTGAGCATCCGTTAGTAACTTTGTACAATACTAATACTTTTTTGTTGGCTATCTCAGGCAATCCTTAGAATAATCCTAAAAACTAGAGGGTATTACTTTCATTTTATAGCCAATGAAACTGAGGCTCATAAAGAATACATCTATCAAATGGTTAGTGGCAGAATGAGAATTCAAATTTTTATAGTTGGATATGTCCTTCGTACACCTTTTTTAATTTTAATCTAAGAAGTCATTTGTATCTTGATTAAAATCCACTTTTCTGTATAATAAGGAATATGTCTTAACATTAAATGAGAAAAAGGTCTGTATTAGCTATCTCTTATTGCCTAACAGGTTACCACAAATTTAGTGCCTTAAAGAAAAATGATACATTTATTAAGTCACAATTTCCATGGGTCAGAAGTCTGAGAAAGTCTTAACTGGGTCCTCTGCTCAGTCTCACAAGATGTTAGCCAAACCTGGTTCTCATCCAGAACCTAGATAGGGGAAGGATCCGCTTCCATGATCACATGACTTTTGGCAGCATTCATTTCCTTGCAGTTGTAGGACTGAGAGCTTCATTTCTTGCTGAATGTCAGTTGGAGGCTGTCATCAGCTCTGAGGTCACCTGCAGTTCCTTGCAAAGTGGGATTTCTCAATGGGAGTGCTTGCTTTCCCGAAGTCAGTCAATAATAGCAAGACTGCCTAAGCACCCAAGAGGCACTTTAAATGCTCTAGTGCTTTTCATTTTTTTATAATGTTTTTATTGTTATTGTTTTAGTTGTCCCAATTTCCACCCCTTCGTCCTTCTCCGCCCATCCTATCCCCTGCTCCCACAGTCAATCTCACCCCCCACCCCGCCACTGTTGTCATTCATACACATTTCTTGACTAGGCTCTTCCCCTTCTTTCCTCCCTTACCCCCCTCCTCCTTTCCTTCTGGTCACTTTCAGTCTGCTCCATGTTTCCATGCTTGTGGTTCTATTTTGTTTGTTAGTTTATTTTGTTCATTAGATTTCTCTTATAGATGAGATCATATGGTATTTGTCTTTCACCCTCTGGTTTATTTTACTTAGCATAATATTCTCCAGTTCCATCTATGCTGTCGTGAATGGTAGGATTTCCTTCTTCCTTTCTGCTATGTAGTACTCCATTGTGTAAATGTACCACAGTTTTTTGATCCACTCATTTACTAATGGACACATAGGCTGCATTCAGCACTTAGCTATTGAAAACAGCACTGCTATGAACATAGAGGTGCATAGGTCCTTTTGAATTGGTGTTTCAGGATCCTTTATATATAATCCCAGCAGCAGAATCACTGGGTCAAAAGGCAGTTTCATTTTTAGTTTTTTGAGGAAATTTCATACTGTTTTCCACAGTGGCTGCATCAGTCTGCATTCCCACCAACAGTGCACTAGGGTTTCCTCTTCTCTGCATCCTTGCCAGCACTTATTTGTTGATTTATTAATGGTGGCTATTCTAGTGTCTTTCTTAGAGTCTAACTATCTCCATTGACACATTGTATAGTCCCATTATCTTTAGACTATAGTGGATACCACAATTTAGTTACCTTGAAGTGATGGTCATTGATTGCTTGGGAGAGATTTGCCATGGTGAAATAAAGAAAAGTTAAAAAACAATTATTCTGTGGTTCATAGCAGTATCTCAAGCTTCAATTGTATGGTGAAACAAAGCACCATTTTTTGTTTGGAACATTAACATCTGTTTCCTTCTCCATGCAGAAGACAAGTGTGTATCTAAAGCCTAATATTTATTTAGAAACTACTGTAAGCCAGACCCTAATCAGAACCTTCAAAAATGTCATCTCATTCAATTATTTATTTCTATAATCCTCAAACACTGTGAAATAAACATTATTAACCAGTAATGAAAGTTTACAATATAACCACAGAAAAATCCCTCAATAGTAAGCAGATACAAGCTACAGAAACAGAAATTGTATTTTACAGTCCTACATGTCTCCAGAAACCTACAGGGAATCTTTACCTAAGAAGCTGTTCATGTTTCAATCAAGAAACAATTTCTTAGATGGGAAACTTTCACATTTTATAATTGTTTAAATGTGTTACAGATAATACATGTAGAATATAATAATGATTATTAATAATTAACATATTTAACATTTGTTAACCATCAGGCACTGTTCAAAATGGTTAGCTCATTTTCTGCACAATCTGATGAAATATGTCCACTTTATAGGTAAGGTAACCAAGACTGGAGAGGATCAGTACTTTGTCAAGGTCACACAGGGGCTGAGCTAAGATTTGAATCCAGGGATTCTGAGTCCTTGACTCTACCCTAAAAGTCAATTCACTTGCATTTAATGAATTGCAAAATAGCATTTATCAAGGGTTATTTTAAATCAATTTATAAATACAAATAATTTATAGTTCAGACAAACCCAGGAAACTCTGGATGAGTGCTTGAAGATGAAAAATCTACATTTCATATAGCCAGATCATTCCAATTTTCTCATTTGCCAATATATGTTGAAGTCTTAATTGTGACAATTCTTTGAAAAGGTGCCCTCCTACATTTTCAAACCTTCTTTCTTAACGTACAACTAGGGCACCTCTGTAGCTTCTAATCACCTCCTTAATATGAGTTTTTTGAAATGGTAAATTGTGGTGAGATGAAAAGTAGATCTCATATTCCTTGGGGCTAAATTCAGCACTCAGCTCCAAATGTGGTCACAAGGTCTCCTTGCTGGGGTCTTTCATGTTACTTTAATTAAGTTGTGGTTATTATTATTATCACTGCCTTTAAAGGTGTATAAACTATCTAAGAAGACCTGCTTTTGAGAGTGTCTATATTTGTTTTTCCCTAATCAATTTGGAGATTAATTTCATGTTCAATGCTGCTGTCCACAAGGTGCCCTTTGCTCTGGCATCATTTTAGACTGGTCTGAAGCCATGTTTTAAAACAAAACCTTGCCCACACAGGTTTGGCTAACATTATACCTGGTTTGCAAAAACAATATCTCTCACTCCCTGAACAAAAATTACTCTAGAAGGGTGCTAGCTGCCTCCGTAGGCACACCATTGTGATCACAAGTCAGTTCTATTGTTTCTTCTGTGGTCCCAGAGAGGCCACAGACAAGCTGCGGCTCCACTGAGCCTCCCCAGCAGTTGGCGGCCAGCAGCTCTCTGTGGGGAACTGGAGAATAGAAAGGCAGCCAATCATGCATGGTGTAATTTACATCTGATTGATGAGGGGCTAAGAATCACAGAAACAATTAATTTGTATCAGGACTCCTGTGGGCTAAAAAGTAAAAGACTGAGCCACCAGTCCCCAATTTTAATCTTTGCCTTGATCAATCACCTGCCTTTCTATATCTACTTTGTTTTCAGAATTAACTT
Organism: Furipterus horrens; assembly: GCF_987537825.1. NCBI lineage: Eukaryota > Metazoa > Chordata > Mammalia > Chiroptera > Furipteridae > Furipterus > Furipterus horrens. Next base: position 140,099,221 of record NW_028327176.1, on the reverse strand, counting down.
TTGCAGCCACAGATGTTAAAGGATGCAGCAGAAAGAGTTTTCAGAAAATGAGAACACAAAAGAAAACACTCATTGATAAAACTCACTTGTAACCGCACCACATTATCCCTTTGCCAATTTGACAATGGTAAAGCATTTTCCTTGCAACTGCAAAAGATTTAAAAACTCTTTTAAAAAATAAACCACTTTGTTTTTATTCATATGAGAAAGATTACAATGGCCAAGAGAAACGAAAAAGAATAGTGGCTACTTCCTAGGAGAACAACAGCAGGAGCAATTTAAAATAAAAATAACTAAAGATGCCTTAACTTTAGAGTTAAAAATGAAATGAAAATTGCAAAAGCAATTTGTGGCAGGAAACCTTTAAAATGTTTGAAGGATTGTTCTTATTTTGCATAAGTCATGGCCAATCTTTAAAATGGTTAGTCCATTAAGCATATGCATATCAGATTCAGCACTCCATTGTAGGCAGAAGGTACTTGATTATGAAATTGTAGAAAGATGGGTCTGACAGTCTCATCTAACTACAGGAGCAAATTACAAATTCATAAACGTTATAAACCATTCTAATAATCTTTCCTTCATGAGAAAGTTCACTGCTCAAATCAGAAATTTATCTAACATAGTCATATTTTTCTACTATTTTTATCATTTAATTTCCCTATACTTGTAACAATGTACAAAACAATAGAAAATAGCATTCATCATTTTTATTGATCAAACATTTAAATTAGTATTAATCTTGTTCACACATTCTAAAAGATAATTTAACATGAATGCAATTGTTTGTATTTGCTTTGCAATTATCCAATATTGCTTCCAAATCATATAGATGTGGAAAATGAAATGGAGAGAAGTAAAACAACTAGTGTCAATATATGCAGGAGCTGGAGCAGAAATTAGAACCCACACTCCTTATAGGTATCTCTTTGTTTTGGTCCCTAAGTCAAACAGCAGGATAATAATAATAGTATGCAGTACTGGCTTTTCTATAACAATATTGGCTTGTATGGTAAACTGTTTTTAATGAAAACTACTGTGGATGGTTAATTTAGTGATAGGTGATGCTATCCCTGTTTCCACCAAAGTAAATATTTTGCATTGTGAAATGAGTGCAAGGTATCACGCCAACTCTCTGAGACACCCCTGAACTCCTTGGCACTAAGGAAAAGATGGTCCACTCTAGAAAAGATGTTCAACTCTTGATGTATGATAACCACCCACCTCACCAGAAGAAGGTTGCTTTTACTGAGCAGAGCAGCTAATTGGCCTTAAGTCTTGTGAAATTTAATCAGTTCCATAGTACTATTGGTTTTTATTCATCCCCTGTACCCCTTGCTATGGATATTCATATGACATTTTGACCGCTTTCCTATGATACACCATTTTCACAGCATATACAAGTAATGGTATCATTATTTTTAAGTAATAGAAACATTTTTCCAACTGATTTTGTTAATTTAATTTCTTAGCAGAAGAAGTTTGTGTTGAAGAAAATTTTATCATGTTAATATCTATCATTTAAATTTACATTTAAAAATGTAAATTTCCATCTTTTCTTTCCTCTAAGAACTAATAAGGTAGGTAGGTTTTACAATAAGATTGAGGAAAATAAAGAACCATGAACACAGCCTCTCTTATTTCTTTGGCTCAGGGAGGCAGTTACCAACCAATGTTGTATTAGTCTCTGTTTTGGCTGGAGGTTAGGAGAGAGTGAAGCAGAAGCCCATCACTCCCATATCCTCCCTGCCATGTAGTTCTGTATTTCAGGTGCATAGGTGCCCATTCATGAATCTTTTAAACACACTGCTCTGCACCCCAGCCACCACACACAGACATAGCTTTTACCAATCACCACCTTGTGATGAAAGCATTTTATACCCTCATACATAATAAGTGGGTTTATCCATTGGGACCCAGGTCTGAACCACAGTGTTACAGTGGCACTCTCCACCAATTCTTTCTGCACCCTAAGGCACAGGGTGCTGACTCTGAGATTTGTAAGAGAACATCAGAAATAAAAGCTACAGCTCTACCTGGGCATTGATCTGAATGGACTAAAACAGCACACAATCCCTGAAGAGGGGGAAAAAAATGTAAATAATATAACACATTTCCCCTTATATTAAAAGCATTAATCCAATTAGTTGAGACAACCTGCAAAGTTCATTTTAACTACCCTGCATCATCAACTTTAAACGACATGAGGGATGACAGAGAGAAAAAGAGAAGTATACTTGCAGTGTCCCAAATCCAGCTTTAGGATTACAGCAAGTGCCAGGATGCCTGGGTTAATAGAGGCCTTTACAATTCTATACTATGGAAGTGCTATATAAGATTGATATAGCTCATTTTCACAGTTAAGAATATATGTATGTGTAATTCTCAATAATACTGCAACAAAGATGCTGAATACTAATAAACGAAGTTGATATCACATTTAGCAATTAAACCTATACAGGACCTTCCATGTTTCAAATTTATAGGTTGTATAGCAGAAAGCCTTAGTGAGATAATTGGGATATTACCTTTATTGCTTTCTTTTCTCTTAAAATCAATTAAAACAGGAAGCCCAATAAATACCCAACAGTTCCATAGATGACACCATCTACAGCTATGAAATCCCTAAATTTCTTGATTCTATGGTGCTATAAGTTCCAGTCAGAACTTAGGAAATTCCCTGTCTCCGTGGAGCATTGGCTGCAGAGTAACATCAGAAGACATTGCCTCATAATATTGATTTTTAGTGCTAAAACACACTTGTTTATATTTTTATTAATTCAAAAAATATTTGTTAAGGCTCCGCCCCTTACAATGTAACAGGAGTGACAGCTCTACCTAAGACACAGAGGCAAACACACATAGGAGACTTCTGGCCATGATGGGGGCCTAGACTGACATGCTCTGTCTCCATCCACAACTAAGAAGGAATACAACTACCACAAAACCAGAAGTAACCAGAAGTTTCAGAAAATAAATGGAAGTCCAATGTATGAAGTTATAAAGAAGTGGTGCTCGTCCAGACAGGTAGGAGGGGTGAAGTCAGGACAGAGAGGTCAAGCTGTGCTGGTGGTGGCAGCAGCAGTGATGGCGGCAGGATGGCGGTAAGCACAGATGCCCATATTTAAGAGGAGGTGAGAAGTACCTGGGAAGCACTCCCAGCTGCAGACCAGAGCCATCAGCTTGCGATTCCAATGCCGGGGAAGGCAGACTCCCATTGCCTTGAACTGAGAGGCCTGGAGAAGGTGGAAATGGAGGAGGAGGCTCCCAGTCTCTCAGCAGAGAGTGAATGGCAGGAAACCATTTTGGACCCCCACCCCCACAGAAAATGCCACAGCCTGGTGAGAAGGGTTGCCTGGTTGTGACAAGTGCATGTGGCTCCACCCCCTATAGTGTAAGAGGCGTGACAGCCCTGTCCAGGAAGCAAAGGTAAACACAAAACTGTCAGGATGGCACAGATCATGATAGAGATTCCAGTGATGCAGCTGACCAGGCAGCAAATATCTAATCTAATTAAGAAGCAGATAAGAAATCTTTCTGAGGCACAGTTCAGAACTTTGGTTATAAAAATGCTTACAGACCTAACAGCAGATCCTAAATTACATGGGGAAGAAATGAAGGCTAGTCCTGTTGAAGTGAACAAAAATGCATGCGTTATTAGTGGTGAGGGAAAGAAAACCAGAGATCAAATCCACAAATCAGAACATAGGGAAGGAACAAACAGTCAACCAGTACAGAAAGAGGAAACGAGAAGTGAGGAAAATGAGGAGAGGATCAGAAACCTATGGGACAGCTATAAGTGGGCCAACATACAAATCATAGGGTTGCCAGAAGGTGAAGAAGAACTAAAAATTGAAAAATTATGTGAAAAAATAATGAGGCAGAACTACCTTAACTTGGGGAAGGAAATAGACTTACAAGTCCAGGAAGCACAGAGTTCCAAAAGAACTGGACCCAGGAAGAGCCACACCAAGACATATTATAATCAAAATATCAAAAATTAAGGATAAAGAGAGAATCTTAAAAGCAGCAAGAGAGAAGAAGAGAATTACATACAAAGAGGTCCCAATAAGACTATCAGAGGATTTCTCAAAAGAAACTCTGCCTGCAAGAAGGGACTGGCAAGAAATATTCAAAGTAATGAAAAGCATAAGCCTATAACCACAATTACTCTATACAGCGAAGCTGTCATTCAGAATGGAAGAGCAGAAACAGTGCTTCCAGGACAAAGTAAAACTGAAGGAGTTCATCAGATCCAAAACACTGTTATATGAGATGTTAAAGGGACTTGTTTAGGAGAAAGAGGATCAAAACTATGAACATTAAAATGAAAACTGTATCACAACAACCAACAACAGAAGCTAGGGAACCAAAACTGAGGCAAACTAAGTAGGCAATGAAAGTGGGAAAAGAATTATAGGTATGGGGAACATTATGAAGGGAGGTCAGCAGGGAGGGGGAAGGGGGAAAGGGAGCGAGATAGTGCAGGAATTAAGAAGCGTAGTAGGAGGGAGTGGAGTAGACAGGAAGATGTTGAGAAGAACTCTATGCACAACCAATGGGCATGGACTAAGAGGGGAGAACAACAGAGGGGAAGGGGGTCACTGGGTGGAGGGGAACAAAGAGAAAAGAAATTAGGACAACTGTAACAGCATAATCAATAAAGCATATTTAAAAAAGAAAGAATATCTGTTGATATATATATAGTAATATTGACAGTAGTTATTATTATGTGCTTGGTACTGAGATAAGGAAATATAATAAGTAATAGAATAAAACAATGCTTAGAGTGTCATACAGATGCACCAAGGTTGTAGGTTCAATCCCAAGTCAGAGCACATACAAGAATTAACCAATGAATGCATAAATAAGTAGAACAACAAACAATGTCTGTCTGTCTCTCTCTCTCTTTCTCTCTCCCTCCCTCTCTGAAAAAATTAATAAATTAAAAAATTTTTAAAGAAACTATTAATCCAATGAATTATTTTAAATATTTTTCTGCCCCAGTAAGCCTGAGAGCTATGAAATAATCCATTCAGTAAAAGTAGCTTTCTGTGAAAGTAACTCTCAAACTAAACCATTGAGTGTGTGAAAGCAGGATAGGGTGTTCAGAATTTTTTAAATTTTAGGAACAGATTTTTTTTCTTTTGGTGGAAGATCACTCTCGTAGGTGATACTGAATAGGTACAAAGTTCCTTTCTCATTCAAAGGGGCTGTAGTATGATGGTATTAGAAAAAGAAAAGGAGAATAAACAAGTCACTGCGATTTCATTGCTTTGTTGGCTAAAGTGGGAGAAATAAAAAGACAACAATATCAGCAGCTACCTCCTATTGAATGTTTCCCACATAATAGCTAACAGTTTTACATACATTTGTCATTGAATCTTCACCAGAACCTGACACAGTAAGTGCTGTTATTACTTGGTGACCACACATTCTGTTCTTCCTGGGCACTATCAGTTGTACTTGTTATCTTAATAGTTATGCCTTTCACTCTCAAATTGTACCAATTGAACAATAAAGCATTTTTATCTACAAAATAGCAGCTTCATATAGTCCAATTTAATATAGATTATTTTATAATAACCTTATGGCAATTTTAGAAGGGCTCTACATACATAACCCCAGTGTCTTGTTTGGATATCTGAAGATCGCCATTTGGGGAAGAACCAAATCCTACGTCCTCTAATAAATCCCATTTCTATGCTCACTGGAAGGAGTGGGGACAGGAGAATATAGAAAGAACATCGTGTACTACTGGCAGAGACCAAGAAGGAGGTGTGCACCTCACTTCAGATAGAGGAAGAAAACTGGAAATAATGGGTTCTTGTCACAAAACCTTATGAGATATATTTCTACAAGATATATAATGACCGTAGTCCTATTCCCAGGTTACAACTTATTAGAAATAATTTGATAAAATGAAAGAATTATAATAATGAGATTTGAAAATGAATTACCAACTTTTTGGACTCTTTTCCTATTAAGTATCTGAGTGTAGCAACACGAGAACTTTTGAAAAAAATATAGTGGCCTATATATTTTAGAATTTGATTCACGATTATGATAGTGAAAAGGCAAATGTGAGTGACAAAACAGAAAGCAACATGAAAGCTTTTCCTTCCAGGGAAGGAAACTAAATTCTTCCTGATACCAAATTTCACAACATTTATATGCACAATGATTATAAAATGTTTCATAACACTTTAAGACTATCTATATCAGACTGTCTGGACTATAATGCTTAATTGCTTTCCAGTCTTGCTCACTATATTGAGTTTTTGCACATGTGCGCTTATAATGAACAAAGTTCCACTGATGGCAACAGTTTCAAAAACAAGCTCCCTAGGTAATCAGTAAACCCCCATTCCCCACTATCAATCCAACAAGCATCTTCTCATCACATAACAGAATTTCTTTATCACCAATTCATCATTAGAGCCAATAAGCATTGATTTATAGTCTGGTAAGAGGAAAATTCCACATACAGAATGTTATACTCCTTTGGAAATTGTCTGAATCATCCAAAATTGTCTTTAAAAAATCCTCAAAGACTTTTTCATCTCTGAATTTTTGTTAAGACTCTGGGGTAATGGCTTAACCCACGAAAGGAGCTGTTCCAGGCAGGAAAAATTCCTATGTGACCATAATAAAGGAGACAGAATTTAATTATTTATGTGTTTTTAAAGGGCACAACTTTATTGGAAATAATTACCCATTTGCCTAAATATTTGCAAAGATTTTCTGATAAAATTAAATGCATATAGACTGCAGTTTGGGAAAAGGAATATTTTGTCGAAGGAAATGTTACTAAATAATTTTTTGTTACTGTTTGAGGATAAATTATTTCTATAAACTATCTATTAAATTATGAAGGAAGTTAATTGGTAGATATATTTTCTCAACATAAATAGTCAACCGTTGCAGGGACTCGTGCAATACATGAAGTTTCCTGTACTTTGAATGACAAGGTCCTCATAAGAGCACTAAGTCTACCTAAGCTGCACACGTGTGAACCATCCAAGTGCCCTTCAAGATGATGAGCTTTTGATTAGTCCTTTCAATTAGTGTTTATTTTCTTAAGTAGAACACTCATAACAGTTTCAAAGTGCTGAATCTCTTTTAATTGCTGCCTTTAAATTAAGAGGAATATTTTTTTTAACTGGTCTCTTGCTGCTTTGCCCAAAAGATCAAGTATGAATCCTATTTAAATATGAAAGCTAGCATCTAGTAAGCAAAGACCCACACTTTTAACTGAAGGTGAAGATTCACCCCAATTGATTATGTAAAGACCATTCTAATATACCTGAACCTTCTGATATATTCTTGGTTGATAGTTGTGCTTTCCCATCAGTGGAAAGATGAAAATAATTACTCTTTTAAGCAGACTGCATAAACATACCCACCCTACACATGCTTCCCAAGGTACACTAGAAATTTACTGTCCCCAGTTTTATTTCTAAATGCCCTATCAAGTTGGTTATTTTAGAAGTCACTATGAAATATCTAGAAAGGACATTATTGAAGCAATTAGGAAATTTAAACTTAGACTAACATTAGATAAGTTTATTTTATCAATATAAAATTTCTTGGGCACAATAATGGTACCATGGTTAGGTTGGAGAATATATATTTACAAAATAGAGGCTGTGACATTTAGGAGTAAAAAATCTGCAACTAGCTTTCAACTGTTCAGAAAGATATATATATATAGAGAGAGAGAGATAAACACACGTATGTATACATACATACATATGCATGAACACATACGTACACATACACACATATAAATAAATAAAGTTAGGCAGATAGCAAATATGGTAAAATACTGATAATTAGTGAATCTAGACAAAGGTTGCAAGGGTGCTTGTTATATTTTTCTTCCAACTTTTCCACGGGCTTGAATTTATTCAAATTTAAAGCTATGAAAAAGCCATGTATCATTTATTGGCAAAAAGGCAGAACTTCCAGCTGGGAAGTAGGAACACAAGGCATTCCACAGTAGGAAGAGAAAGTAAATTAAACTAGTGAGAGTGAGAAGGATATCTGAGGCAGGTCCAAAGACTAAAAGGTCAAAAAAAAAACAAGAAATGTGAAGAGGTTGAGGGGGCATAAATGGTGATGAAAGGAGACTTGACTTTAGGTGGTGAACACACAGTACAATATACAGATGATGCATTATAGAATTGTACAATTGAAACTTATGTAATTTTAATTAACCAATGTCACCTCAATAAATTCAATTAAAAAAAATTTTAAGCAAGCAATGTGAAAAGTTCCATGGAAGCACTTCCTTTGTGGCTCTGAACTAAGTTCACCAAAGTTTCTTGTTGACCTGGATTTTCACTGCTGCAACCACATGTTTCACCCAGTCCGTGCAGCCCCCTGGGCCCTGGCAGTCCTGCTGTGCACTCTACCCTTCTTGTAGGAGGAAAGTATCTGCATCTTCCCAGGGCAACTCAGAATGCATCTGCGATGGTGGGACAGTGTCTTCTGATTGGCTGAATAAAGAGTGCATGGCCACAGCTGAAGCTCATTACCACATTTGAAGTCCCTCCAATGCCACAGGCAGAGGTAGCCCCAATTCAGCATCTACTTCTCAGTCTCCTCCAAATTAGAGAGAATTTTTGAAACTTGATCTAACAATCCAGCATTAAATTGGCTGACTGTTGATTTTGCTATGTTTTGGGCCTGAGTCCTAGTAATTCACCTCCGGAATTATTTTTGTGGCCCAAGGTCCTTGCAAGGTCCAGACTAATGCCTGGGTCTGTGTCTTACCCTCTTCACTCATCCCCCCGTCCAGTCTCTCCTCACCCCATTACTGAATATCTGGTACTATCACTGACTAGTAAACTCTTCTATGAATAGGGTCTAATGTTATCTCTTTACTTCTCCAGTGTCTAGACACATACTCTTGAATTCCCATTGCCACAATTAAATTTAACTTCCTTCTTCCAGTCTAACCCCCAAGTATTGTTGTTCATCCAGCTGTCCTCTGATAGCTCCTCATGCTAAGACTGCTCACCCATAGGAACAGGTAGCCTCCTGTAGCCTCTGTCTGTTGCAGCCTGCTGGCTGCAGGATGTTTTCATGTCCCACTGCTTTTCATTGACTGTTTCTGGGACCGTCTCATAGAGGTTGTCCTGCCCGGTGATTCTATTTTCTATTTCTTATGTCACTTAATATAGCCTATCCAAATGACAACTGAACCAAATTCCAAAATATATAAAATTAAAGATAGCATTCATTCATATAGCCAATTCTTATTGGGTAGTAGCTATGAGTCCAATTCTATGCAGGATATGGACACTAATAAGAGTTTTTAGTTTTCTGGCATTTCAAGGAGGATATGCAGGTACATGGGTGAATCTTGCTTTCTTGATTCATAAGAAAAGATTGTCAGGACCATAATATGAACTAAGCCCCAACCACAGAATTCTTATATGACAGATCCTTTTACACAGACATCCCAAGAGACAATGTGAGTCCCTAGATATGATACTAAAAAGTGTCACATTCATTGATAGGTGGGTGACAACAATAGTCTATAGCTATCAATAAGCCACTTTATGTATATCAAGCAACATGAGGCTTAAAATGAAGACTAAGATTAGATGACTACTTGGGATTGCATGTTATATCATTATCCAGCCCCTGGTTCATTTGTAGTTAAGGAGAGGTATATATCTTTGCAAAACCATCTATATTTCAGAAGTTTATGGAAGTAGTAGACTAAAAAAAACAATATCAGGTCAAAATTTAAAGCCCTAGGTATCTATGACCCCCCTGGCCAAACTTGTGACCGTACATAGACAACACTCTTATGAAATCTGCAACTTCAGCTTTTCCTAGCTGTACAGCAGATTGCCTAATAGACTCAAACTGCAACTTTACTCAGTCTCCAGCTCCCCACCCCCCTCATCAGATTTTGGACATGTCAAGCTTTGCCAATCATGTGAGCCATTTTCTTTAAATAAACCTCTTTATATTTTTTAGTATACAGGGTGGGGCAAAAGTAGGTGTACAGTTGTTCATATGGAAAATAACACAATAATTAATAAATAATAATACAAGAATAAATTGTGTTTGTGTGCTCACAGCTGTATACCTAATTTTGTCCCACGCTGTATATTTGTGTATTCCTTTTGGTTCTGTTTCTCTGGAGAACCCTGATGAATACAGACACTAAAAGAAGAATTTATCAATAAAGACTAAATATATGATCTGAGAGACATCACCCTCTCCCACCTATATGTGTGAGTAATCACAAAGTTTTGCTGTAACTTCTCAGAATTTGTGACTATGATTTTATAGTCTCATAGGACACCTGGGACATGTTGACTGAACTACTGCATATGGAGGAAATTAAGGGCAAGAGGCCTCTATCAAAAGAGACCTTTTCCATTTCCCCTATAACCAGCAACACTTAGTTTCATAAACACAAAATTTATACACACAAAACACATAATGGTGTGTGCCTTTATACTGCCCTCACTAGAATCCTTTTGGTCTTAAAAAACCTGTGTCTACCAAAGTCTACCAAAGTCTCAACTCATGCTCCCAGCTCATGTAGCCTGGCTGGAAGATGTAGGTTCACCATGGTCTCTCTCTTAGAGGGTTGGTAAAAGTTCAGGTTCTGAAAGTTATTCTAATAGGAAAGCTCTCTGCATAATGCCAGTAAAGCTGCAACATAAATAGTCTTCTCTTAGGCTTGGAAGCTAAGGAGCCATTTCTCCTTTTAGAGTCAGTCCTTCTAGTGACCTCAAGATAGAGGCATAACATCTCCATTAAGCTGCCATCTTTCAGTGCGTGGGCATTAGGGAATGAGTAGTCTAAGATGCTCAGCCTGTGACAGATAATCATGACGAAACTTTCATTCAGTCATTCATTTCCTTAATCGATAAAAGTCATTAATTTATTTAAATATTTGTTGAGCATCTATACTCTGCTGCATATTGTGTTAATGTTCAAACATACAACTGTGAGCAAAGGCAGCATCCCCCAAAACAATATTCCCTGTTCTCATGAAGTTTACATGCCAGTGGGGAGGACTGACATTAATCAAAGAATCACAGAAATAAACATACAATTGAACTGAGTTTTGTGATAAAAGAGATGAATCATATGACATGAGAGAGGATCGAGGTAGATGGATTTCATAATGGCCCCAAGACTCTTTTCCCCTGGTATATATGCCCTAGATAATCCCCTCCCCTTGAGCGTGGGCTGAATATGTAAATATGGGATATCATTCATATGATTAGATTACTGATCAGTTGACTTTAAGTCCATCGAAAGGGAGATTATCCAGGTATGCCTGGGTGAGCTGACATTATAAGAGTGGTCTTTAATAGAAAGTGAAGCACCAGAAAGATGCATTTCTATTGGCTTAGAAAAAAGCAAACAGCCATATTATAAACTCCATATGGGATCATGAGGCAAAGAGCTGTAGACAGCCTTTAGGAGCTTAGAGCAGTCCCTGGCCAGCAGCTGGCAAAAAAAGGAAAGCTCTGTTGTAGAGACTCAAGGAAATGAATTGTACCAATAAGAGCCTAGAAAGGGAAGCTGGGTCTCAAATGTGAAAAACAGCCCAGATGACTCTTTCCTTGCAGGTTTGTCAGATAGAAGCAGAAGATCCACCTAAGCCAGGTTCACACCCCTACCAATGGAAACTGTGCGCTAACAAACTTCTGTTATATTAAGCACCCAAATGTGTGCAGGTTTGTTTTCTAGCAATAGAACACTAACACAGACATAGAATATGCAATTGACCTAGTGAGAGAAGGCTTTCCTGGGCAATAGATGTTTAAATTAAGATCTAAGGGATAAATAGGACTAACCAGGAGAAAAGATTTGGAGGGATGGGAAGTCAGATGCAGCCGACTTAGATTTGATTGATTGACTGATTGATTGACTGATTGATTTAACTTTAGAGAGAGGGGAAGGGAGAGAGAAAGAGAGGAAGAGAAACATTGATGTGAGGGAGAAACATTGACTGCTTGCCTTCCATATGTAGACCAATATGGGACTGAACTCACAACCCAGGCATGTGATTTGACTGGGAATTGAACCAGTGACCTTGCGGTTTGTGGCACAACTCCCAGGGCTAGATTTGAACTTTTAAAAGGCTTGGGGTTAAAGTGAATATCACAAACACTAAAGATATAAAGACATCTAGGGTAGCAAATAGGGGGGGAAATATGATAGAAATTGGACTGAAGAGGAAAGATGGGGTTGATGAAGCAAGACTTTGAAGACCAGTTAGAGTTTAGATCTTATTCCCAGAGATTGGAGTGCTGTTGGTATTTCCCCCTGATGTGCTCAGAGGGTATCTCTTTTCCTACAGATTTCCATCCCAAGGGTCTCTAGCAGCACTATAGCCTTCAAAGAGCTCTGATATGAACTCTGTTACTCAAGGACATAGAGATCATCCTAACCTGCTCAAGACCCTTCACTGAACATGTAAGATGGTTTATCTTCCAGACTTACTTGGAGATCATATGCTTCTTGAACACATCCCCCTGTCAAGTTTTAATGTGAGTTGAGAATTAGGAACTGAGGGGAAAGTAATGTGGGTATGGAACAGAGAAGTGGGAAGAGGAAATTCTCCACATGACTGGGAATAGAATTTACATAGCTTCAAAACTCCTAATTTCTGACTTTTCTCAAATCTCCTACTGAGAGAATAGGTCTTATTGACAAAAAAACTTAGGATATTATAGAATTTTCCAAGAGTAGATAGGTGTCTATAATCTACCCCCACACCTTACTTTTTGAATGAAGAGTCAGCAAGGGAAATTTTCAAATACCTCTTCAGCCACTCTTTTATCATATGTGAAAAGATTATTTTTCTCGTTTTTCCCATGCAATAAAAAATCCATCTTTTTTATTCTCAGATTTTTTTCATTCCAAAACTTAAATACCAAAATTAAGTAAATGTTTACATTCAAATCTCTTTAAGAAATTCACTCCAAGCTTGCTTAATGAAGTCAAACAAACTGCTACAGTTACTATAAAGAAAGCAAGTTATTTCTCAGGTTTCCATTGCCTACTAAAGAAAGTTTCATTCTTAAACACTTTTAAAAGGTGAATGATAAAGTATAAAAATTACATAAGTTATGGTTCACTAGATCCTGCAATTCTGTATAATATAGAAGTTTAATCAATCTTTCAGGGATGCAGACATATCACAGTAGGAGGTACTTCTGACCTTTCATGCAGAGGTAAGCAACATGAGGTACTGAACCGCATATTTCAGTGGGTTTGTTGGATTTTGTATAATTGTCTTTTTCAGAATTTCTGGCCAAATTGAGCCTTCCTATTTGGTTATTCATACTGTTTTACATATGAAAAGCAGAGCTGCAATTTACTTATTTGAATCAAAATGTTCCATTTATTCAAACATAAATCTTTTCTCTCTCTGCTTCAAAAAAAGTAGAGAAAAAGTAAAGAAGAACATGCAAATTTATGTAGAACACATTAAAATATCCCCTTTTCACCCCTTATATACTTTCTTTACAGTCTTGGTTAATAGTAGTTGTCAACATATTATTGCTAATGGTGCTCCTTTTCGATCTCAAAAGTGTTCCAATTTGGATGATAAGTTGTATGTTCACCCTAGTCACGTTTGGTATCATGTCCAGGAAAGTAGACCTGATACATCTAGTTGATATTATCCTATATTGCATGGAGGAATTTTAGACCTTCTACTTCAATACAGGTCAATACCTGGCCCCAATGAAATAAAGAATTCTAGGGAAGAGAAACAGAATAGCTCCAGATATGATACTAAAGCCCAATTCACATATAAGTAAAAAGGATTATAGAACATGAGCTAGAATATGAGCTTTTCTGTAAAATGTCATATGCTATCTGGTGCATATGACTCAAAACTTATAAATCTGTTCTTTTTTTTCCATCTTAGGCTTTTAATACTTAACATTTTTTAAAATTTTTTTAAATTAAAAACCTTGAAATTTAATTAGTCAGAATTTTTCATTTAACAGATGAGAGAGTAAAGCCCAGAGAGAACAATGATTCCTCCAGTCACCTAGTTTATTGACTAAGACAGCAACCTGAGTACCTTGGCTCTCAACAGACAGTTCTTTCCCATGCCAAGCTCTTATTTCCTGTCTTACAACTCAAATTCTCTCTACAACTGCCAACATTGGAGTATACTTATAATAAACTAATTTCTAATTTATTTATATCCAAGTCTTAAGGTTATCTGTCAGTTATCTGGACTTTAATGTACCTCTAGGTACTGCCTTCATAACAAGAAAACTTTGTAACATGGTTTAAATTTAGTATTTTCATTAATATTAAACAATGTTATTTTGTAAATAAGCATATAGTTTCAATGCAACTTTAAATTCCTGCTATAAAAACACATCAACACTTGAAAAATATATCATATACGAAGGAAGAAGTTGTGTTCCCTCTCAATACAGCATTGAAATAAATAATTAGGAACTGCATTGTACTAGCTAAAAGCACTCAAATGTGAAATAGCCATCATTGGTTTTCAGATTTTATTTTAAAAGTCACACACACTAATATCCATTAAGCTAATTATTTGTTAGGGATGAGATCATTTTACAAATAGGCTTGCTCACCTGTAAATTGGCAGAAGTTAAATTTTTAAATTTTGGCTTTAATTGTGAATTCAAATGTATTAAATTATAATAAAGTTTTCTCTATTTAAAAAATAAATAATAGTTTACTTTTTACAATTATGTTGTAACTAGAATATGGTGCATGTTTTTCATAATCTCACTTAGGAAAATTTGAGTGTACTATTTCAAATTCACCAGGAATATTGCATAGTCTAATATCAGTTCCACACATGGCCTCTAACATATAACTTATTTTCTTTTGATTGCATTTTGAATGCTAAGTAACAGAAGAGAAATGTATTCATTTTCTTGGACCAGTCTTCTTGAGCAACCTATTAAATATTGAAGAGAAATTTAAATCCAGGGAACTTCTCAGAAAAAAAGTATTGGTATATGACTCGAATGTCTAAGTTCTGAAACTTTCATGTGTACCAGTGTTAAAGTTGAAGGGCTATTTGGCTGGCATGGTGGCATTTGCCTACAGAGTTCCAACTATTTGAGAAAAATAAAGCATAAAATTAATTCACATCCCTTTTATAACAAGAAAGAAAACTTTGAACATGTACCAACACCACAGCCATCACACTAACTTCCTTAGCTATAAATATATCCACTGCTATTTGACTATAGAATTAAGTTTTTAAATATTAATAGCTTTTACATAATTATGTCATATATTACTGTTTATATGTTGCAAAACATACACTTAAGTCAAGCTCTACCCAGGATCTTTCCTAGGAAATATAATGTACTAGACCAAGAGAAAGAAGGAATTTGAGCTCCAGTTCAAGTTTCACTCAAAATCTACATGACCTCACATGAGCCCCTCTTCCAGAACAACAGAACTTTTGTCTGTTCAGATGAAAATTGTCTTCGTTCTCTGGTTTCTAGAATTATGAAGAAATAGGAGCCACTGTAATACATGTGAAGCACTTAGAGCTCTTAGGCAAAATTCAAGATGTGTAAACACTGAACTATGCATACCAGGTATTATTCCTCATTATGTCATGCCCTACAGAAAACTTCTTGAGATCTGAGAAATAGTTTTCTGCCTATTCTTGTTCTACATAACTATATTAGTAGGACATATACTTCAATGTGTAGGAGCCTTCCTTGACATTAAGGACAGATTTTAATCACAAGGACCAATCCTTAGGAGCATTTTCAACCTGGTATCAAGAGAAGACAGAGAAGGGAAGCACACTCACAAGTTTTCCACAATTTTAATGACAGTGTTCCCTCAATTATTGCGGGTATTATGTTCTAGACCCCCCACCCCCGCTGCGATAGGTGAAAATCCACGAAGTAGGAACCTTACATTTATTTTAGCATTTATAGCTATTTTAAGGCTTTATAAACCCTTCCCACACACTTATAAACCATTCCCAGTCCCTTATTAAACTTTCCCACTCCCTTGTTAACCTATTCCACACTTTTATAAACACTACTTACGTTCTTAAACATATTCTACACCCTTAAACCCATGTTACTTTAACAACATACATATACAGTACCACAAAATCCCATGATATAGAGAAGAATCCGCGATAAATAATTAAATATAGTATTTTTTAAAATGCCGCGATACAGTGAGGCTGCGATAAGTGAACCGCAATATAGAGAGGGACTACTGTAATTTTCTTTTATCATAAAACTGGTATAGGCACATTCAACATTATAAAACATTCTATGTATACATTTTGTAAAACATTCATAAATGCAAAGGTTATAAAATGTTTTTAGTAAATAAAAAGAACCTTCCACTTTCCCACCCTAAGAAGTAAGAGATTGCAGTGTTAAGTAAAAAGAGGACTTGGCTACAAATCAGGAAATCTGAAGCACTGTCCCTTAATTTGCTACACTGCATTCATTCGGTAAGCATAACTGAGTGCTTGCTCTGAGCCAGGTACTATGCAAGAGAGCAGGAACAGAAACATGAAAGCAAATTTCCTTATCAAGGAGGTTGCAATTTAGTTAAGAAGGAGAAAAGGAAAATAGTTATGAAATGCCTGCATGCTTCAATATAAGAGTTTAAAAAAGTGATAATAACCCATAATGGAGGAAGCAACTATCTCTGTTGTTGAGGGGGAGGGGGATTCATAAAATTTAAGTGGTGTTAAGAAATAATAACTAACAATAATTGCAGATAACATCTATTGAACAATTCTTTTGTGTCAAGAACTGAAAAAGGGGTTTTATATGATTATATCATTTAAATTTTTAGCATGAAAGGATAGTTAGTATTATGTTCTCCATTTGACAGATGACAAAATTGAGACTTAGAAACTTGAGGTTTAAAAATGCAAACCAGGTAACAGGCCTTGCACAGAGGAATATATAACTGAACTAAATCTCAGTGAATGAGAGGATTACCTAACCACAGTATCAAATCTCACTTGGAAGTAAACATTAGATAAAGTATAAATAAATATACATATTTACATTTTTCTCTGTCCTTCAGTTTTATTATCCAAAAATAAGATCAATCATACAAACCCCAGAAAATGATTCATTTAACAAATATTAATTGAATATCTACTATGCCAGATGTTATTCTAGAAACTTGAGATACAATGGTGAGTTAGACCTACATTATGCAATATGCTAATCACTAAAAATGCATGGCTGAATTTTAACTTTAATTAGCTAGAATTAAATAAAACTAAAAATTCAAGTTCTCAGTCACATTAACCACATTACAAGGGCCCAATCACCACCTGTTGTTGGTGTCTACCATACTGCAAAATGCAAAACAGAATGTTTCTATCATTGTAGAAATACTACTGGACCAGCACTGAACCAGGCAGCTATTGATCCTATTTTCTTGAAGCTTGCATTTTAGTGGGGGAGACAGATAACAATTATTCAAATAATTTTATTGTAGCACTGATACATGACATAAAAAAGCAAAATGTTCAAAGAGATTATCTAACCAAAAGGAGACTTATTCTCCTGGTCAGGTGAAATGTCATTTTTTCCTGTGAGGCCTTCTGTAACTCCTAGACAAGGTTAAGTTCTTCAGGGGGACAGGTGGGAAGAAGATTTCTGAACAAGTAGAAGCTTTGCAGAAGCCCTAAAATAGGAGGGATTTGGGAGGGGTGGAGTGACTGAGGCAGGAGAATGGGTGTGTTGGGTTGGGGGCATGTGCTCAGTGCGTTAGTGGGGTCATCAGAGGCCAGAATAGGTGAAACCATTCTAAAATCAGTGAGGGGAATAAAGGGTTAAAGAGAAGAAGAAGAGCACATCTGATTGATGTTTCTAAAAGTATCACTCTGGTTGTCAGAGAGAATGAACTGGTAGGGAGAGGGTGACAAATGGCAATTGAGAGACAAGGTATAATATGATTTGTAATAAAAAAATACATATTGGTCTATGCCCCCCGTTCCTGGCACAGAATTCCTGAAACTCTTCAAATTCCTTGGGTTTTAGGAATGTCTTTTGCTTCCAAGAGGTGACTCTGGGTGGGCTCCTATATGGTTCCTGGATGACATGGCTACTCATAAGGAAAACCAAGCCATATTCGAAGCTTGGAATTTTCAGCCTCACTCCACACTCTCTTGAGAAGGGAGAAGGGCTGAAAATGGAATTAATAATCAATCATGCTATCGTGATGATGTTTCCATGAAATCCCAAAAGGACAGGGTTCTGAGAGCTTCCAGGTGGGTGAACACATCCACACTGCAAGGGTGATGCACCCCAACTCCACAGAGACAGAAGCTCTTGCCCTTGGGGCCCTCCCAAACCTTGCCTCTATATCTCTTCATCTGGCTGTTTGTCTGTATCCTTTATCAAACCCTTTAATAAACTGGGGAACCCATCTCCCTGAGTTCTGTGAGCTGCTCTAGAAAATGAATTGAGCCCAAGGAGGGGCTCACTTGAACCTTCCATCCGCAGATGTTTTGTCAGAACACAGGTGAGAACCTGAGCTTGCAGCTGGGGTCTGAAGGGGGAACAAGGACACAGTCTTGTGGGACTGAACACTTTCCTGTGAAAGCTGATGCTATCCCCAAGTAAACAGTGTCAAAATTCAGTTAAATTTTAAGACACCCAACTGGTGCCTCAGAGAATAGTCTGGTGTGGGGAAAAACCTCAACTTATTTGCTGATCAGAAGTGTCAGAAGTGAAGTGTTATGTATAAGTAGTAAAGAACACGCACAGGGAATAAACATAATAGAGAAGAATTTTTTTTTCTACATATAAAGGAAAAATTAGTCTTTTGTAAACACAGTGTAACTGTGGTATTCAGGCAAGAAGTCAGCAAGGTTCAAGCTTAAACTGGTTCTGTGTCAATATGCCAAAAAATCAATCTATCTGAAACCAATTTCCTGGGGCAATTCACCTCAAGAGCCACTGTCCAAGCAGCCAAGTCACCAAATTTACCACATCTATCAGTTAACTTCTGAGGGAATATAATACATTTTGAAAGAACTAGATGTGGAGTCAGCAACGAGGGATCGAGGCGGGGGGAAAAAAGAAAAAGAACTCATGGACAGGGACAGCAGCGTAGTGATTGTGTGGTGGGGGCAAGTGAAGGTGGAAGAGGATATGGGGGGATAGAGGGTAATGGAAAAAACACAATAAAAATCATGTGAAAGAAAGAAGGAAGGAAGGAAGGAAGGAAGATGGATGCCTGGAGCCCCCTCACAGTGGTTGAGAAAATAATATTATCAACCAGCTGGCCAAAAGCACCCTCTTGGACTCACAAAGAACTTCTTTGATATTTAACCTGACACTTTCAGAGCACTGACTTTAGCCACAAGCATAAAATATCCTGCTGCCCTGGCCACTTAGGAGCCAGGATAACCCTTAAAGTTCTATAACTGATTTTTGGCTACTCCCAGAATAAAAGAATAGTTCTCCTGCATGTTTTAATGCTTTGGGTGGATTAGAGGTTCCAAATGAAATCTTCTTATGTCTGTCTGGAGTGAAGGAAAGGATAGCAACAGCCTAGACCTAGGAACTGCATGCCAGCCAGCTACTGGGGAGAAGGGACTGCTCAGCCTTCTAGTGAAAACTGCCCACCTCTACCAAAAGATAGAGAAGAGAAGCAATGAAGGAGTTAATAAAATATCCCACCTCATAGTGGGTCATAGGATTATTAATCCACTACAAGTTTCTATGGCATGAGACAGTTTTCTTCTGCAGGGAAAAAGGCAGTATTAATATACAAGTCAGTAAATAAGCTGTTTAAGTTCGCAGCACAGAGCTGAATGCAGATTGATGATTTTTCAAATAGCCTATGGTAGTGATTATGACTATGAGTAATGAGGGGAAAATACTGTATTTTTTGGATGAATTTCTTAAACTTTCTCAACCTGAAAATGCAAGCATAAAACTATGAAGGTCGTTTATATCTAGATAAAATTAAAATTAAAAAACATTTTTAACAGTTTTTTTAAATTTTTTAATACAAAAGTGGATTTTTATGAAGTTAATTTGTACTATACTTGCAACAATCTACCAGAATGAAAAATGAAAAATAAAACCAAATTAAGATACTGCACCATTGTCTTTGTTGTCCAAGGAGAAGTAGAAAATGTTCTCACAGGTTTAGAAATAGTAATACATTTAAGAATTAATATTGGTAGTCTTTAATCTATTTACTTGACACTTGTAAGATTATAATTAAAGAAGCTCAAGAGATGCATAATAGACATAGGAGATGACTAAAAGTGGCATTCCACCCATAAGATCTCTTTTGGATAGTAAAAAATAATAATAAAGTCTAATTTTTCTTTTACTAACAGCCATATTCTGGGCCCTTTGAGAGGCATAACATTAGCATTCATAATTGTTTGGAGTGTATCTTAACAGTTCAGCACTCCAAATTTACTCTTCCCTAAAACTGAGGACAAATGGTTAATAAGAGCTTAAATTAAGAGGATCCAGTGTCTGTTTTTCCCTTACAGGCCACTGTGGCTGTGCCCATTTTTGCTTCTCTTGGTTCCCTGAAGCACCTTGCACAACATTAGGCATATGGCAGATGCTTAAAAAAATGTGTTGTCTCAAATACTGTACACTACAAGGTAGGACTCTCAGCGACTATAATAGTGTATATTACTAATGAGAGCCAACACTTGCTCCTGCTATATTGAGGCAAGTAAAATTCTGCCCTTGGGTTTTAATGGCTCTAAAGCCTAAAAAAGAGCAAATCTCTTATGAAATGTATCCTTCACCTGGGATTCTGAGTACATTCACATAAAGTGTTCCCTATCTTTCCATCGAGGTTCCTGCCAAGAATCTTACTTTCACCGGGTGTGTTTAAGCTACCATTTCAGCACCAACATCAAGTAGTTATTTTCTTTTCTTTTTTTTATTGTTGTTCTATTACAGTTGTCTCAATTTTTCCCCTGTTGCTCTCCACTGCCCGCCACCCCCACTTCCACACTCAATCCACACCCTTCCTTTTTAGATTATTGTAATAACCTACATCTTTAGGGCCACAACTATTTTATCTTAAAGTTCCTGGAGAATTAATTCCTTTTTTGCATTCTGAAGAATTTTGTTAAATCGATGGAGTGAATTCTGTAAATGGTTGGCACTAGTCCTGTGCACGACTATGGACTTCAGTAGATCACAATCACCAGTAAATTTAATCCCTGAAGATGTTCCCCATAATTTTGGCATGAAATACATAATAAATGTGCAATGTCCTTTAAAATGTTGTTTAGCTATTTTCCATGTTTAAAAAATCATTTGAAAAAATAATAATCTAAAAAGAACGTGTAAATAATATTTAACATAATATATTGTAAAATCAAAGAGACAAGTGTTCATATTTCTTATTGTCAAATATAAATTTGGGACTTCTGGCCAAGATGGAGGCTTAGACGGACACACTCGGTCTCCCTCTACAACTAGAGAGGAATACAACTACTTCAAAACAAAAGATAACTAGAAATTCCAGAAAATAAAACTACACGGAAGCCCAACGTATGAAGTTATAAACCAGCGGCGCCCTTTGGGCAGGTAGGAAGAGTGAAAGGGGGCAGTGCTGTTTGCGGTCACACCTGGGACAGCGGCGGGGAGAACAACCCCGGCTGCAGTCGAACCCCAGAAGCTTGCAACCCCAATGCTGGGGAAAGCAGCCACCACATCGCCTTGAACAGTGAGGCCCAGGGGGTGGGAGGACGGATCCCGGTCTCCTAGCGGAATAACTGTGTGAATCCATCTTGGACCCCCGCCCCCACACAAAGCGCCACAGCGCTGCGAAATAGGTTGTGGATAGGCGCCAGTCGCTGGGTTGTGACGACAAAGCACCACAGCACAGCAAGAAAGGCTGCCGAACGGCGCCGGTCGCTGGGTCATTAGGAGTACACAGGCACTGCCCCCGACAGCCGGCCCAAGAAAACAAAACGCATCTGTCAAAATGAGGCAGACAACTATAGAAATCCCGGTGGTGCAGCTCACCAGGCAGCAGATGAAGAACCTGACAGATGAACAAATAAGAAACCTGTCAGAGGCTCAGTTCAGGGACATTGTTATCAGGTGGCTTACAGAATTAACAAAAGATCTGGAAAAAGACGAGAAAGGATTGAAAAATACTCATACTGAAAGGAACAAAACCACATACGAGACAGATGATGAGGAAATAAAATCCAGAGTTCAAACCAACAAACTAGAACATAGAGAAGGAACAAACAGTCAACCAGTGCAGAGAGAGGAAACAGGAAGCAAGGATGAGAGGATCAGAAACCTCTGGGACAGCTATAAAAGGCCCAACATAAGAATCATTGGTTTGCCAGAAGGCGAAGAGGATGAACTAGAAATTGAAAAATTGAGTGAAAATATAATAAAGCAGAACTTCCCAAACTTGGGGAAGGAAATAAACTTACAGGTCCAGGAAGCACAGAGAGTTCCAAAACAACTGGACCCAGGGAGAACCACTCCAAGACACATTATAATCAAAATGTCAAAAGTTAAAGATAAAGAGAGAATCTTAAAAGCAGCAAGAGAGAAGAAAAGAATCATGTACAAAAGGGTCCCAATTAGACTATTAGCTGACTTCTCAAGGGAGACCCTGCAAGCAAGAAGGGACTTGGCAAGAAATATTCAAAGTAATGAAAAGCAAAAACCTACAACCACGAATACTCTATCCAGCGAAATTGTCATTCAGAATAGAAGGACAGAGAAAGTGTTTCCAGGACAAAACAAAACTGAAAGAGTTCATTAGATCCAAACCACTGTTATATGAGATGTTAAAGGGACTGGTTTAGAAAAAGAAGGATCAAAACTATGAACACTAAAATGAAAACTGCATCACAAGAAACAACAACAGAAGCTAGGGAATTGAAACAAAGGCAAACTAAACAGGCAACGAGAGTGGAAAAAGAACTATAGGTATGGGGAGCATATTGGGGGGAGGTCAACAGGGAGGGGGAACGGGGAGAGGGAGGGAGATGATATAGGAATTGGGGATCATGGTAGGAGGGAATGGTATAGACAGAGAGAGGTTGAGAAGAACTATATACACAACTAATGGACATGGTCTAAAAGGAGGGGGACAACTGGAGGGAGGGGGGCCACCGGGTGGAGGGGAGCAGAGGGAAGGGAAATTGGGACAAATGTAACATTATAATCAATAAAACACATTTAAAAAAATATATATATATATAAATTTGGATTGTTGCTTGGGATTATTGTAACAGGGAATTAGCAATGAGACTTAAAGAAGTAGCAGATTCATTGTGTGCCTGATAACCAATCTAAATTCAGTGTGCCACCACCTGTAAACATAAGCAATAGATGTATTTTTTAAAATGACCTGGAAAGTATCTAACAGGCATCCTTGGGGAATTAACACCTTTGAACTAATTAATCATCAAATGCCACAACTGTTCCACTCTGAATATGAAAAAGCAGTTAGTTATTGGGTAATACAAAAATTCTCTAGAAGATAGTGTTAATCCACCACTGTTGGAGGGGAAACTGTTCTGCAAGCATTTACTCAAAATCTTCATTTCAAGCAGAAAAAGATCAGAAGTATTCTTTACATGAATGGATTTTATACTGAAACTAATTTAAACATTTTGATTTCCTTAGTACTTTGAAAGAAAACATGGATCAAGAGTAATTAGGTACTTAATACTAAAAATATTTAAAAGAAAAAGGTATTTTATAGTAGCTAGGGCCCTGGATGGGACTGAACTTCAAAGGCGATTGCTTTCTATTTGGGGCCTGATAATTAGCCAACTTTATGACTATGGACAATTTGCTTCAGCTCTGTTTTTCAGTATCCCCAGGTATAAAATGAGAAAACTAGCTGATATTTAAGATCCTCTCTAGCCCTAACCTTCTATGAATGTCAACATTTTTAGAACTGCTTTTTATTTCACATCTGTACAACTTTGTCAATATTTAGGCCACTAAATAAGAGTTATGATTTGAATTTAGCATTTACAATCAATATATGAGTTTTTATGTCTTAGCTGAGTATCTCTGAACCCTTACACTGTTTATTCTGTCACATACTTTAATACTAAACAAAGTAATCTTTATGAGACCAAGCAGGATACAGGAAGTTGTGATTGACCAGAGACAACTATTAAACTAAAGATCTTTTGAATAAGCATTCTCTTCTTGGGACTTCAAAACACAGTGCATTTTTATTTACTCTACTGCTATGGTCTTCTAATTCTTTAGAATACTAAAATGAGTTCAACAAATTGAGGATGCACAGGAATTGTGCGATTTGTTATAAGAACCCATGAAATAAGAACTCTAATTCCTGTTCAACCATGGCTATAGGAAGCTACATGAGGGTTCACTAGATGTAAAAATCTGAAGACATCCACCAACAGGGAAATTGGAAATAAATCTACATGCATAAAAATCATTCTCTGCAAAAAAAAAAAATATATATGGGCAACGTGAACAAAAAATATAAATTTACCTTATACAGTACAGTGCACTTAAGTGACTTGATATACTTTCCTGGTAATAATAAGAATACCTAACATTTTCTGAGAATTTACCATGAATTTACAAGAACTATGATAAATACTTCAAACAAGTTTGGTATTATAAAAGCCAGAGAACTTTTATAATACATATTCTCTTATTACCAAGAACTCCAGGTGCAATTTTGGTGTTACCAATGAGAAACATGATGCTTAAATTCAGTACTTATGTAAGCAGAACAGAGACTGTGATGCACAGGACACCCATTTTTTTTCTGGGTCACATCTAGTAGCTGTGGTGTGGCTCTGGAGTCTACAGTTCAGATGAGATTCTCGATTTCTCAACTCCTGATTTTGGCAGAGTTTGCAATTTCCTTGGCAGAACTATTCTACATCATTATTCCAGGAGTATCCCTGGAGACCCAGTCTAGCTCCAAATCTTTTCAGAATGCCAACATTTCATAAGCACCTTTCTCTTTGCTTAAAATAGCTAAAGTGGTTTCTGTTATCAGCAACTGAACTTTGTCTAATATAGATTGTTATCGAGAATAATTGTAGTTGAAGCACTCAAAGGTGAGCATCAGAGTTTTAAAAAAGTGAAAACCCAGTTGCCAGAAAGGGCTGACCTATTGGTTGACCAGGATCTCCAGATAATTCAGATACCACCTATGGTCACCTGTAATAAAGTGCCTATGAAGTGTTCATCTTTGATAAAATAAAGAGCAGTTTCTGAAACAGAGTATGATGAGTATAAGGATACAAGAATGGTCAGGTAGAATTGTTTCTTGGAACTGCATTGGAAACTTATAAGAAGAAAAATAACAGGCTCTAACATAAAGTCCTTGTTTAAGCTATAAGCATAAAATAGGGATTTTTTCTGATTGCCTTAAGAGAATAATTATCTCTATAATCACAGGACTGATTATCAAAAGATGGGCAACAGCAGACCCTCCATATCACCCTGCCCAGGCTCTGTAGCTTCAGCTCCACTGGAGAGGACACTCCAGCGTCATCGCAAGATGTCGATTCAACACGGGAGGAGACAGATACCGTGTCACTCCCGAGTCGGACTGCACAGCCATTCTCGGCGGTGCAAATAGACTCTTAAGAAGCTACACCATCGTCTCTCGAGACGGACAGCTGCCGAAGAAGAAGATTATCAAAAGAAGAATCTGATCCTTTAGTTGCTGAATACAGCAAAGTATTATATTTCTTATGTGAAAACTAGAACCTTCCTAAAGAAGGAGTAGGAACTTTAGAATTTGATTACAACTTAGAAATGTGACAGCCCTAGCCAGGTAGTTCAGTTGGTTAGAGCATCATTCCAATGCATCAAGGTTGTGGGTTCAATCCCCAGTCAGGGCACATACAAGAATCAACAAATGACAAATGACTATACGAATAAGTGGAACAACAAGTTGATCTCTCTCTCTCTCTCTCTCTCTCTCTCTCTCTCTCTCTCTCTCTCTCTCTCTCTCTCTCTCTCTCTCTCTCTCCTCTCTCTCTTCCTCCCTCCTTCTCTCCTTCCCTTCCTCTCTCTTCCTCTCAAATCAATAAATAAAAAATTTAAAAAGAGAGAAACGTGACAATTAAGATGAGTCGACAGCCCTGACTGAGGAGGCTGGTTCTACCTTGCGTAAAGAACTTGCCATGAGTTCACTTGAGGCTTCTAACTCATTAGGTGGTTCTCCTTATGCCACACCCTGTTTTCTTCTAGGTTATATGAAACATAAACCCTCAAGTGACCTAAAATAATTTGGAAACATCTTGGCAGTATAGGGAAGAAGAAATGCAAGGCTTAGAAAAAGAAAAATGCCATATTTTATTAAGGCGGTGACCCCTTAACTCTTTCTCCTAGACAAAGCACACTCCCGTCACAAAGATGTTCACACATGAATTGTCAAAGGAGCATCCTGAGAAATATCCTGAGAAAACATTGTCATAATGTCCTTTGAAGGCATAAAGAGAGGTGGTATAAGTTGCTGTTGAAATGAGTTTCTTGACTTCCGTTGGCATGATAAGATCTAAGGGTGGCAGAGACTAACTATAAGAGGCAAGGAGGAAACAGTTACCATAATAGGTATTAGGACTAGAGGGACCACCAGAATGAACTTTAACAATGATTAATTGGCCAGCGTGTCCTTATGAGTAAAATAAATGAGCAGTCTTATTTGATCTGTTTAATCAAAACTTCTGGGCATGGTGAACAGAGGCCTGACTTGAATCACCCTAATAGAAAATCACAGCCTCTCACTTAGAAGTCCAGGCATATGTAGAAGAACCTACAATGATATCACCTCCCAGTCATACTCCCCCCAAAAAACTGCAGTCATTTACTGCAGTGACTGTACATTGAGCAAAGAGAAATACTCAGATTTTTGAAGATTTTCCACATGCGCTCTTATCTAAAATTAATTTGTGGGGGTCCACTGCGATCCTCTAATCAGAAAAGAGGCTCATTATAATTATGTGATAAATGAAGTTTTGGACCAAGCCCACCTCTCATTCAGTTCAGTGTGTCTAAAAACTCATTCTTTAGTTATTTCCCAAGTTCCCGCATGTACAGAGGAAAGACATTCTTGGCAGTTGGCAACATCCCAAAAATTGTTCCCTGATTCAAGTGAAAGCTATTATGAGTCATGGCTGGCATGATAACCACCTTGCAAGATGGTTCCCAATGTCCTCTGCCTCCTGGTATTCATAGCCTTGTGTAACAGCCTCCCACATGATATCAGGGTTAGTATGTTTGACCAGTAGAATACTTCCATGGCTAGGTTATAAAAGAAATTCTGGCTTCTTTTGTATCACTTGATTTGAGGGAACCAGCTGCCATGTTATGAGAAAACCCAAACAGCTTATGGAGAACTTTCTAGGGCCTCTGTAGTCTCTATATCTCTCTAGAATCTCTTCTTTTATGAGCACAAATCCCATCATGAGGACCACATGCTAATAACCTCATATAAATCTAAATATATCCCAAAGGCCTCATCTCCAAATATTATCATATTAGGGCTTAAGGCTTCCACATAAGAGTTTCGGAGGAACACAATTTAAGCCCATAGAAAGGTAGAAATTTTCTAGTTATTTGTGTCTTCATGACTGTATGCACAGTACAACATGGAAAATAACAACGTTCATTCTGTTTCCACTGGCTAATCTTGTCCTCAAATTTTTTTTTTTTTTTTATTTTGGTTTTTCAATTACAGTTGTCCCCTTTTCCCCCAATTTCTCTCCCCCACCCAGCCCACCCCCTCTCCCGCAATCATATCCCTCCCCGTTGTCTATGTCCATGAGTCTTTTATACAGGCTCTTTAATTAAACCCTTCCCTTACTTATCCCCCTTCTCTCCCTCTCCCCTCCCCCCTATTGACTGCTATTCTGCTCTTTGTTCTATTTAGTTCCTTTGTTTGTGTTGTTCTTTAGTTTCCTGTATTAGGTGATATCATATGGTATTTTTCTTTCTTTGCCTGGCTTATTTCACTAAGCATAATTCTCTCTAGTTCCATCCATGTTGTTGCAAATGGTAGGAGTTCCTTCTTTCTTTCTGCTACATAGTATTCCATTGTGTAAATGTACCACAGTTTTTTGATCCACTCATCTACAGATGGGCACTTAGGTTGTTTCCAGCACTTAGCTATTGTAAACAGTGCTGCTATGAACATAGGAGTGCATAAGTTCTTTTGAATTGGTGTTTCAAGATTCTTCGGGTATAATCCTAATAGTGGAGTCGCTGGTTCAAAAGGCAGTTCCATTTTTAATCTTTTGAGGTAATTCCATACTGTTCTCCATAGTGGCTGCACCAGTCTGCATTCCCACCAACAGTGCAGTAGGGTTCCCGTTTCTCCACATCCTCGCCAGCACTTGTTGCTTGTTGATTTGTTGATGATGGCCATTCTGACAGGTGTAAGGTGGTATCTCATTGTGGTTTTTATTTGCATCTCCCTGATGGCTAATGATGTTGAGCATTTTTTCATGTGTCTATGGACCTTCTGTATGTCCTCTTCGGAGAAGTGTTTGTTCAGGTCCCTTGCCCATTTTTTAATTGGGTTGTTTGTTTTCTTGATGTTGAGTCGTATCAGCTCTTTATATATTTTGGAAATCAGTCCCCTGTCTGTGATGTCATTGGCAAATATGTTTTCCCATATGGTTGGTTTCCTTTTCATTTTGCTGATGTTTTCTTTTGCTGAGCAGAAACTCTTCAGTTTGATGTAATCCCATTTATTTATTTTTTCCTTTATTTCTCTTGCTTTAGGAGATGTATCCGTGAAGAGATTGTTACGTGAGATATCTGATATTTTCTTGCCTATGTTTTCCTCTAGGACTTTTATGGTGTCACGGCTTACATTTAAGTCTTTGATCCATCTTGAGTTTATTCTCGTGTGTGGTGTAAGTTGGTGGTCTAGTTTCATTTTTTTGCAGGTCCCTATCCAGTTCTCCCAGCACCATTTGTTAAAGAGGCTCTTCTCACTCCATTTTATGTTCCTTCCTCCTTTATCAAAGATTAGTTGACCATAGAGGCCTGGGTTTATTTCTGGACTCTCTATTCTGTTCCACTGATCTATATGTCTGTTCTTATGCCAGTACCATACTGTTTTGATTACAGTGGCTTTGTAGTATTGTTTGATATCTGGTGTTGTGATTCCTCCTGCTGTGTTCTTCTGTCTCAAGATTGCTTTTGCTATTCGGGGTCTTTTTTGGTTCCATATGAATTTATGGAGTATTTGTTCTAGGTCTGTGAAATATGTCATTGGTATTTTAATAGGGATTGCATTGAATTTGTAAATTGCTTTGGGTAGTATGGCCATTTTGATGATGTTGATTCTTCCCATCCAAGAACATGGTATTTGCTTCCATTTATTTGTTTCTTCCTTAATTTCTTTCTTCAATGTTATGTAATTTTCAGAGTACAGGTCTTTTATCTCTTTGGTTAAGTTTACTCCTAGGTACTTTATTTTTCTTGTTGCTATAGTAAATGGTATTTTCTTTTTTGTCTCTGTCTCTGCTATTTTATTGTTGGTGTACAGAAATGCCTTAGATTTCTGTATATTTATTTTGTACCCTGCGATTTTGCCAAATTCACTTATTATATTGAGTAGTCTTTTAGTGGAGTTTATAGGATTTTCTAGGTATACTATCATATCATCTGCATATAATGAAAGTTTCACTTCCTCTTTCCCAATTTGGATTCCTTTTATTTCTTTTTCTTGTCTGATTGCTGTGGCTAGGACTTCCAACACTATGTTGAAAAGGAGTGGAGAGAGTGGACAACCTTGTCTCGTTCCTGAGTTCAGGGGGAATGCTTTCAGTTTTTGTCCATTGAGTATGATGTTGGCCTCAGGCTTCTCATATATAGCCTTAATTATGTTAAGATATGCTCCCTTTATTCCCATTTTGCTGAGTGTTTTCATCATAAATGGGTGTTGAACTTTATCAAATGCTTTTTCTGCATCTATTGATATGATCATGTGATTTTTGTCTTTCATTCTGTTTAGGTGATGTATTATATTTATTGATTTGCGAATATTAAACCATCCTTGCATCCCTGGAATGAAGCCCACTTGATCATGATGTATGATCTTTTTGATGTGTTGCTGGATCCTGTTTGCCAATATTTTATTGAGGATTTTAGCATCGATGTTCATCAGTGATATTGGCCTGTAGTTTTCTTTCTTTGTTGTGTCTTGACCTGGTTTGGGGATTAGGATAATACTGGCTTCATAGAAAGAGTTTGGGATTTTCCCTTCTTCTTGGATTTTTTGGAACAGTTTGAGGAGGATAGGAGTTAGTTCTTCCCTGAATGTTTTGTAGAATTCGCCTGTGAAGCCATCCGGTCCAGGGCTTTTGTGTGCCGGGAGATTTTGGATTACTGTTTCAATTTCCTTCTTTGTTATTGGTCTGTTGAGACTTTCCACTTCTTCTTGATTCAGTTTTGGAAGGTTGTATGTTTCTAGAAATTTGTCCATTTCTTCTAGATTGTCAAATTTCTTGTCATACAGTTGTCTGAAGTAATTTCTAACTATCATTTGTATTTCTGAGGTATCAGTCGTGATTTCTCCTCTTTCATTTCTGATTTTGTTTATTTGTGTCTTCTCTCTTTTTTTCTTGATTAGACTGGCTAGAGGCTTGTCGATTTTGTTGATTTTTTCGAAGAACCAGCTCCTAGTTTCGTTGATCTTTTGGATTGTTTGTTTAGTCTCTATGTCATTTAGTTCTGCTCTGATCTTGATGATTTCATTCCTTCTTCTTGCCCTAGGCTTTGTTTGTTGTTGTTGTTCTAGTTCTTGTAGCATTGTGGTTAGGTTTTTTATTTGAGATTCTTCTAGCCTTTTCAGATATGCCTGTATTGCTATAAACTTCCCTCTCAGGACTGCTTTTGCTGTGTCCCACAGGTTTTGGGTTGTTGTGTGCTCATTATCATTAGTTTCTAGAAATTTCTTGATTGCTTCTTTGATGTCATTGTTAACCCATTCATTATTTAATAGCATGTTATTCAATCTCCATGAGTTTGGGTGTCTTTGATTTTTTCCTCTGAGGTTGATTTCTAGTTTCAAGGCATTGTGATCTGAAAAGATGCTTGATATGATTTCAATTTTCTTGAATTTGTTGAGGCTTGTTTTGTGACCTATCATGTGGTCTATCTTTGAAAATGTCCCATGTGCACTTGAAAAGAATGTATATTTTGCTTCTTTGGGGTGAAAAGTTCTATATATATCAGTTAGATCCATGTGGTTTAGTGTGTTGTTCAATGCCTGTATATCCTTGGTGTTTCTTTGCTTTGATGATCTGTCTATTGTTGATAATGGAGTGTTGAAGTCCCCTACTATGAGTGTGTTGTTGTTGATATCCTTTTTGTGGTCTTCTAGTATTTGCTTTATGTATTTGGGTGCTCCTATGTTGGGTGCATATATGTTTATCAAAGTCATATCTTCTTGATGGATTGTTCCTTTAAGTATTATGAAATGTCCTTCTTTGTCTCTTTTTATTGTCCTTGCTTTGAAATCCATTTTGTCTGATATGAGAACTGCTACTCCGGCTTTTTTTTCCAGTCCGTTTGCTTGGAATATTTTTTTATATCCCTTTACTTTCAGTCTGTGTAAATCTTTTGTTTTGAGGTGTGTTTCTTGTAGACAGCAAATATGTGGGTCCTGTTTTCTTATCCATTCCGTTACCCTATGTCTTTTAATTGGAGCATTTAATCCATTTACATTTAAGGTTATTATTGACGTGTATTTATTCATTTCCCTTTGTACCTCTGTTCCTCTCCTCTCTTGTTTTTTCCTTCTTTTTTCTTAGAACAGTCCCTTTAGCATCTCCTGCAATGCTGGTTTGGTGGAGATGTATTCTTTCAGTCTTCCTTTGTCTGAGAAACTCCTTATTTCACCTTCTATTTTGAATGAGAGCCTTGCTGGGTAGAGTATTCTTGGTTGTAGGCCTTTGTTTTTCATTGCTTGAAATATTTTTGACCATTCCCTTCTGGCTTGTAATGTTTCTGTTGAGAAATCAGTTGATAGCCTTATCGGAGCTCCCTTGTATGTTATTTGCTGCTTTTCTCTTGCTGCTTTTAGGATTCTCTCTTTGTCTTGGAATGTTGCCATTTTAACTATGATGTGCCTTGGAGTGGGTTTTTGGGGGTTCCTCTTGATTGGAACTCTCAGTGCTTCTTGGACTTGCATAGCTTTTCCTCTCATCAGGTTCGGAAAATTTTCTGTCACTATTTCTCCTATCAGATTTTCAATTCCATGTTCCTTTTCTTCTCCCTCTCGTATTCCGATGATCCTTAAATTATTTTTCCTAATGCTATCCTGTAATTCCCTTACATCTTGTTCATATTTTTTCAATCGTTTTTCATTTTGCTGTATTGTCTGGGAGTTTTTCTCTACATTATCTTCTAACTCACTAATCCGATCCTCTGCTTCGTTTAGTCTGCTTTTGACTGATTCTACTGTGTTTTTCAGTTCAGAGATTGTATTCTTAAGTTCTTCCTGGTTCTTGTTAACGATTTCTATGTCTTTTTTTATGCTGGTGTAGTTCTCTGCAAGTTCCCTGTAATTTTCTTGGAGCTGCTGGTAACTTCCTTGAAGGTTGTCATAGTTGATTTTAAGGATGTCGAGTATATTGAGCTTCTTTACCACCATTGTTTTGAATTCCATGTCTGACATTTGGGCTATGTCTATTTCGTCTATCTCTCTTTCTGAGGATTCCTCTTTTCTTTTCATTGAGGGGTTATTTTTGCGTCTTACCATGTTGGATTCTTTTTGTTTTTATTTATTTATTTATTTATTTATTTATTTATTGGGGGGGGTAGTCTGCTTTGACTTCCCTCCTTTGTGGTGTAATATTCTTTATCGAAGGTCTGGGAGTTTCAGTGGTGCAGTCTCTTTGATATCCTGAGCCTGATGGTCTTGAGTTACCCTTTATGTCGTTTGTTTATGCTGTTCGGTTATATTTCAGATGTTCTTTGATAGGATCTTCCTTCTGGCTACTTGGTTGAGAGTCACTCTATCTGCTTTGTCTTGAGTTCTTTTGTGGATATGTCCGTTTTAGCCTTGGTGTGTTGCCTTCTTTTTCTGGGTCCGCAGCTGGTCTAGTGTGGCAGGTCAGAGGTTCTTGTTCTTTTGCCGGACTGGTGTGCGCACCCGGTTGCCGCTATGGTGCGCGCCCGCGGTTGCCGGCACGGCGCGCTACCTTGCTGCCCCCTGTAGCCAGTTGAGGTGCCCTTGCGCGCAAGCCCCTGCGCGCTCGGACGGCCCGAGAGTTTGCCCCGCGGTTGGAGCCCACTGCTGCCGGGCCGCGGTGGTTCCCCGTTCGTGCCAAGGTGTCTCTGTCCGCGCGGGCGGCCCGAGCGCTTTCCCCGGGATTGGCTCCTGCTTTCGCTGGGCCGCGGTGGTTCCCCGTTCGCGCCGAGGTGACCCTGCCCGCGCGGGCGGCCCGAGCGCTTTCCACGGGATTGGCTCCTGCTTTCGCTGAGCCGCGGGGGTTCCCCTTTCGCGCCGAGGTGACCCTGCCTGCGCGGGCGGCCCGAGCGCTTTCCCCGGGATTGGCTCCTGCTTTCGCTGGGCCGCGGCGGTTCCCCGTTTGCGCCAAGGTGACCCTGCCCGCACAGGCGGCCCGAGAGCTCCCACTGACCCCGGGCTGAGGTGCTTTCGCGCTCGCGCGCTGCCCCATGCCCTCAGTCCCGCTGAGCCGAGCTCCGGGAGTTGGTCTCTCGCCTCTTAGGGCAGGGCCAGGGACACTTGTGCTCAGTGGAATCGAGCGTCCGTGGGTCGCCGCCTCTCGCTGTTCCCGTGCTGCAGCCGCCCCGTTCCCTCACCCGTCTGGGTGGGCACAAACAGAGCCTGCGCTAGTGGTCTGCTTTCCGGCCTAGGGCCCTGCGCCCACGGGAGCTGTCTAGGGGTGTCTGTGCACAGTCCTCTGCGTGTTCAGTGGGCCCTCCCTGTGCCCGTTGGGGCACTGATCTTATGTCCGTTGGGGAGTGTCCGAGGGACGCCTGGACTCACGGCCCCGCGCACCTGGGCCAGTGAATGAGAGCACTTCCCTATGTGCGCCCCCGCGACCCAATGGTAGGGTTGAGGAGTGGATTAGCGCGCCCCTGCGCCTGGGCTCCTCCAGAACGGCCTACCACACCCAAACTTTCCTCCCGTCTCCACCATCCACTAGAGAAAAATATAAAGGAGAATTATGTTCTCACTTGCCCGGCAGCACGCTGTCTCCTGTCCTTCAGCGCCAATGCCACTTGGTCGAGTCCCGTCTCTGCCAGCGGGCAGAGATCTGCTCTCCGCCTGACTCCTCTCTGGGGTAGCCTGTGGTCGCCAAAAATCCTTTGTGTGCTTCCCGCCACAGCTCGGGCAGCCGCCCCAGTCAGGAATCCCGTTTCGTCCCCTTTTTCTCCGCTATCCTCACTAAACAGGTTGTTCCCAGATGGATTTTCTCTAATCCAGCAGTGCCTTGGCTCAACTCCCGCCAATGTCCAGCTGCTCACTGAGATGTTCTGTCTGCAATTAGACCAAACTGCAGACGGGTCTCCGGAGCCTAAAACCGCAACCTCTCCTCGCTCCTCCGCCATCTTACCTCCAAATTTTTTTAATTGAGCTTCAAATTCACCAATATCAAAAAAACTTCCACAGGTAGCTCTGCCTTCCTTCACCTATATCTGTTCAATAAATACTTGAATTAGTTTTGGGTGCTTATATTTAGAATCAGTTTTCCAAGGATATAAAATGATTTTCTTACATTTTTCAGTAAAACTCCACAGTACTGGGTTTTGTGATGGGTACTCAATGAATGAAAAATTATTCAAAGGAAGTTGGTAATTTTTCTACTGCATAACCTTCAAACTCAAACTATCCTTTTTAAAAAAAAAAGAAGTATGTATTTAGGGTTTGTTATGGTCCAGGCACTATGCTAGACACTGGGGAGACGTAAAGGATGAGGCTATGTGTCCTCCTTTGTAGAGCTGAAGACTTAGATAGGGAGACATGTATTAAACAAAAAAATCACAATGAAACCTGTCATAGACATTGTGAAGGAAAAGTAGACCAGATTACAGTGGAGACCTGATTTAGATCAGAATTCAGGGAAGACTTCTCTGAGAAAGCCATTTTTGGAGACCAGAATTATGAGCAGGATATAGCCAGGAAAAGAGACAAACTCAAAGCAGAGGAAAAAGAACAGGAAAAGGCCCCAAAGCAGTCTCTGTAGGGAAATGTAAAAAGGACACATGGCTAAAGTAAAAGGAAAAAATGGATCATGATAAGGCTGGAGAGTTATACAGGGACCAGGTTATACAGAGGCCAATTATAGATCCAATTAGAGGGTATTAGATTTAGACTAAATGTATTACATTGACACTGAAGAACTGTGGCAGGGAGTGCTGCATTTTGAGAAGATTGCACAGGCTACTTTCTGCAGAATATGTTGATGGGAGACAAGAGGAAAAAGAGAAGCAGCAGATAGTTTGGGAAGAAAGGAAATTTGCAAAGAGTACAATAGTGACTGTGGACATCTGAAAAAGTAGGCAGATTCAGAGTATATTTTGGAGATATATTCCAGAGGAATCAAAAGGGAGAAGTACATAGAGCGTGACACACATTTATCTTCTTACAATGCTTACAAATTGATCACCCCTTTACTTTCTATTAATTGTTCATTTCAAGTAGAAGCTAGATTTGTTTAACTTTGTATGACAATCAGCACAGCATGATATCCATTTTTATGGTATCTTCAATGCACTTCATAAACTTCTATCTAACAAGATTCTGTGGTTCTTAGTGAGTCAGCATTACAAATATTGAAAGAGAGTGTCATAAGAGACAGACTTTTAATTCAGTTCAAAAGAACAAACCTGACATTCTCTTTTAAATGATATCTTTCGCCAAAAGTTAATATCCTTTTCAAGTCTGATTTAAGCCTCAGAAAATTAAGCTCAAATGGAAGCTTCCAATAATCACCAATAACCACCTCAGTGAAACACATCTCTATGTTTGCAATGTAAATTAAGTGCATTTTAATGTTATACA
Organism: Furipterus horrens; assembly: GCF_987537825.1. NCBI lineage: Eukaryota > Metazoa > Chordata > Mammalia > Chiroptera > Furipteridae > Furipterus > Furipterus horrens. Next base: position 140,063,191 of record NW_028327176.1, on the reverse strand, counting down.
TACAATTTTAATATGAAACATGGAGGACTTTTAAATACACATAGCATTCATGAGATGAAGTTGAAAAATAAAAATTGCTTAATGGTCAGATTCATACTGCATTTGAATATAGGAGTGTAAAACTCCTTGGTCCTAAGCTATACACTTAAAAAAACAATCACATGGGAAAATAATTAGTGTTAAATTCATATAACAATCTTTAACATTAAAAATCATGGAAACTTTTCTCTCTCCTAGAATGTCAATTGAAAAGAAACAATTTTAATTACATAGCTTCAGATACTCTTTTCTACATATTCCTTGCCAGAAAAGGAAAATATATTTTAAAAAGAAGCACAGGGGGAAAACTTAGCCAAGAGGAAAGAGATTCCAAAAGGATTTATGTATATAAAGATTGTATCTTCTCTATCAACCCACAATTCCTATTTCAACCTTGATCATTTTCTTCATGGCCAATGAGCACTAACCTAGTGTAAAACAGTGTTAGAAGACCGTGTGCATATATAACAGATAAAATACAAGCTGCACCTATTTGGGGGTTTTTATCATTAACTGCTGTTGCATAAACTGAACATACAATGGGCTGTGACACTGGATAAATCATTTGTTTCCACTTGTTATTGATGACATTTCATAACTCGTTTGGGGCTCTGCTTTGCCCCGTCACTCATGAGTTATGAGGTCATCAATCATGACTGGGGATAAATGATTTATGTAAGTCGCCCTATTGTATATTTTAGGTACAGTATACCATAAAACACACACTATTGATTTCTAATATTGTGGCATTACGTTTATCATGTGTGCTTGTAAGACTGTGATCTTGTGTGATCTGCTGCAACAACTGAATATGAAATGTTAAAATAATTTATGAGAAAAGAAATGCACAGAAATAACTCAATGAATTTCTATTTTTAATTAATATTTTGTAACGCAATTTAAAGGTCTCCTTGAATTAAAAACACTCTGTTACAAGGAAAGGGAGTTGTAGTAAATGATATGAAGTCAGGATTAGGAAAAAGAAAAGGAATGAGAGAGACCCTTTGAATAGAGCATATGCCTCCCTGAGTAACCTACAGAGATACTGAGGACACACCTCCCACTGAGGAACGTTTTGTGTTTGTATTACACTTGAAAGAGTCAACTTCTTAGTAAGAAGGATATCATGGAAATATGAAAAACTTCTTCCAGCCATTTTTAGAAAGGAAAGTGGTAGGGTGAGGAGCAAAAACCAAACTGACTATTTTCAATAATGAAACTTAGCCCCTTTATAACTCAGATTGATTTTGCAAAGCATCCACAAGAAAATTTAACTAACGTACTAATTGAAAAGAAACATAAAGTTATCATGTCTGTGATTCTTTATACTTGTTCCTTCCCCTTCTTTGCCCCATTTTTTTTAAAAAAGTGATATGGCATCTTAAGAGGTGTAAGATTCTCCTTTTACTTTCTTTTTGTTTCATCTACCAACTAACTTTCTTTTTTTTCCTGATGAGCTTACAACCATAAACACGATTTAAAAAAAAAAAAAACTACAAGAAAATGCAAAGAAATTTGAGAGAGGCAATCAAAAATATATTGAAAATCAAACCTAGAGTAAGAGTATCAAAAATCTAAGAACTTTCAGCTATTTGCAATTATGAAAGTAATTGCTATTTTAACATGTTTTGCTTGTTCCAAAGAAACTCTGGTTCATAAGCTGAAATTCAAGGAGTTTAAATCACGGCAAAATCTTTCAGGAGCTGATCAAGACTAAATATACAATCAAAACAACCTATTATCTACATATTTTAGTTGATTAAAAAAATAAGGTACCTCTTTGAGCATTATTACACAGAAGTTGTTGACCAGCTGTGTTCAATTCGCAGTGATGATAAAAAAAATTAGCTATTTAATATGAGGTATGAAGAATTTAGCTTACATGTAAAGAAAATTTTCTCTTTTTTTGCAGGAAAGTTTTAAATATTGACTAACTATTGAGAATAATTGCAGAATTGTTTTGGAAATTTTTAATAGTAGTTTTACTTTTTTAGAATGGTTTAAAATTTGTCCTAATCTAATTACCAAGTGTTGCATTATAAATTCAAAGTGATTTCACAAAAATCTTTTCATTGCTTAAGTTGAAATGATACTGATATATTAATAACAATGTTTTACAGAGCAACAGCATAAGAGCACTGGGCATTTCAAAAGTGAAAGTTGGTACCTGGTAACTTTAGTAAGATGATACATAAGAAAGTGAGCCAGAAGTCCATGGTTTAGCTAAAAATCCTTAGTTTAAGTCCAATATTATTTAGAAATATTTCACTTTTGAATTTTTAGTCTAGATTTTTCCTAGGTGTTTTAATTAAGATTCCATAACCTATGGTCTTAAATGAGCTTTAATAGAGTTCAGAAACTACCTAAAATTGTCTTTAAAAATTGTATTTGATGAGTGAATGTGCCTGATTCTGAGAGCTCATAACATTTTTAAACATTATTCAGAGTCCAGGTCCAGAAACAAACAACTTTTTAAAAAATTACAAATTACTGATTTGAAAAGCTGTCATTACAAGTAAGGCTATTATCCAGCTTTCCAAATTGTTTATAAAATTAATCCCATTTTTTAAACTATGTCCTCCTTCTCTCCCTCCCTCCTTCCCTTTATCCTTCTCTTTAGATCTCTTACGCTCTTTATTCTATTCATTTTGGCAATTGGTCAGAAGGAAGTACTTAAATTCATTGGTGAATTTTGCTATCTTTCCAGTGCCTTTGGATAAGACCTTGTTGTAAATTCAATAGTTTAAACTTGTCAACTAAAGTCTGTTTTTTCTTGTGTACATATATCAATTATACATGATTTCCCTTACCCACCCCCCATACCATCAAAGAGTAGCTGCTACTTAAATATGGCAACTCACATATGGAATCAGAACAAGCATTAAAAAAAAATCTCCTTTTCTACAAGTCAGGGTAAGTCTTATAATGTTTTAATTTCAGATTTTACATTTTTTACAATAAAATGTGATGAGATGTGGGAAGATTGCCATTTGATATAAGGAGGCTGTGAAGAGAAGTAGGCAGTATAATCAGAAAGCATCCTTGCAAATTAGTACAGTAAGTGATGCATGATCAATCCAGGATATTAAATCAAAACAAAAATGAAAGAAAGAAACTGGGTATAAACCTGGTTTAATCAGTTTAGAGCTGTTTTAATGACCTTGTTCCCAAGAATTAGAAACAATGATAGAGCAACAACCTATATATTTGATCCTGTACCAGGCTGGGTATAAGGAGACTGGGGACTTAACCCTAGCTCTGCTCATGACTCCTGCAGTGACCTCAAGCCAGTTAACCCATCTGTTGTTTCTCAGAAGGTGATAACTTGGAGACTGCCTAGCAATTGCTGTGCATTAATGGGGTGAAAGTCAGAGGAAGACGCCTGGGGCAGAAGAGCTTCAGTGTAAGGAAATCAGCCTTTGCTGCTCTGCCCAATCATTTCGACACCACTGCTCTTCCAGGGTGCTTCCTGCCATTGTTGCTCCCTGCTCCTGAACACTCCATGTGGCCAGAGATACCGCAGGGGGTCACCTTTAACAGACAAGCTCATTTTCAAATTTCCAGACCACTAAATCAAATGAACCAGTGCAAGGAAACATTTTTAAGATCTCCAAAGAGATGCATTGAAGAGATGACTACCTTCGTCGTCGGCAGCCGTCCGTCTCGAGAGACGATGGTGTAGCTTCTTAAGAGTCTATCTGCACCGCCGAGAATGGCTGTGCAGTCCGACTCGGGAGTAACACGGTATCTGTCTCCTCCCGTGTTGAATTGACATCTTGCGATGACGCTGGAGTGTCCTCTCCAGTGAAGCTGAAGCTACAGAGCCTGGGCAGGGTGATATGGAGGGTCTGCTGTTGCCCATGCAGCAGACCCCCCCTCTATTCGCAGCTGAAGGGTCCAAGGGAAAGACGGAGTCAATACAGCTTGGCTTCAGGTGCGCCGCAGGAGTTGCCGGTGTTGACTACAACGTCAAACCGCCTTAGGGACTCCGGCTCCGGATTTTCTGTCGGGGTTTACTCCCTTAGCCTTTCCCCTGAAGAGGTATGCCGCAAGGCAGCGGAGGTTTTTTGGAGTCAGAGTTTTCCTTCTCTGATGTGCCCTGACTGGAAGATCGAACCAGCGACACTTAGCTCGCAGGCCGACGCTCAATCCACTGAGCCAAACCAGCCAGGGCAGAAGAGAATTTAAGTCACACATATTGAAAAAACTATTATTGAGCTGCTAAGACCTGGAACCAGAACCTTCCTACACAGAAGATGCAGAACAATCAGCCCACGAACACAATATGAATCCCCTTCCACACATGCCCCCTTCATGCCCAGGCATGAAGACAATCTCAGTGTGAAAGGCAGGGGAGGGAGTGCAAAGTACTGAGAATACCTCCCACCCCCCACTCCCATTTGTAATGGTCTGCGGTATACCTCTTAGTGGAGGCCAGCTGATCATGAGGTAGAGAATTCTAGAAGCTGAAACTGTTCCTTGTTCATTGTTTGATGTCTGATTTTCTGGGTATTCGCTTTGCTGGAGGGGCACTGAGCATAGAGACAGATTCTTGGGACAGTAGCATATGCTCTAGATCTGAATAGTTCCACAAGTGGGAGGTCTGATACAGTCTTCCCACAGCAGGTGGGGGCCACCATGCAGTGGGGAGGTAGAAGGAGGTCTTTGCTCCAGGTGGAGGGCATAGTGTGGCAGTGCGACGGGAGTTACTGATTCACGAGACATGGGCAAGCCAGATGCAAGTGCTGGCATGGACCAACAGGGAATGCCTGCCATTTTCTGAAGGTGACTACCTTGAGAAGAGAGAATTACAGCAGGAGTCTTGCTTGGCGATGAGTGAAAAGGTAGATCAGAAAGCAGCTTCCTGTATTTGAAATTATTTAGATTTCAAATTGTATTTTGCTGTACATCAAATTTGATTGGCTTCCTTGAATCCTCTAAGACTTTGATCCAGCCCATTTCACATTTACAAATTAAAAAGCAGCTTTGGTGGTAAAAATCACATAACATACAAGCAAGCACTGAGGAGCATATAGTCAGATTTAGCCTCGAGGCCCATCATACCAACATGTTTGTACTTTGAGAAAACAGACTTAATTCTTATAATGTTAAACAGTCTTCAATAGAGGAGCATGCATTCATAAAAAACAGTATATCTGTATTCTTTTATACAGTACCATGTTTATGAATCTAATTTATTTCACTGGAATCAATGTCCTTATATAATTATGAAAACTAAAATTTCAAAGTACTAAAGGTGTTGTACAAATGCAGATCAATTCAAATATTAATCAAATTTTAATCAAAGTTAAAATAAATGAGTCATGTCATATATTTGATAAGCTAATGAGTGCATGACAATTAGACTCACTCTAAATAATCATGTGGAAGTGAGAGCAGTGAGAAAGAAGAGGGGAGGAGGGCTAAACATTCCAATTTAGAATTTAACAGTAAATTTGGCTGTACAGGAATTTTAAAAGAAAAAGACACTCATCACCTTATATGTGAGCAGGAAGTCTGAAACTAAATATCATTCATCCAAACTAGAAGGACTATATCCATCATTCCTTAAGAAATAAAAGGATCATCAGCTACCCTCAAACAGAATCTGTCAGCAAAGTACATGGCAGCGACTTCCTAGAACCACCATGTGTGCCGGGCTTCATCAATAGGGTTTGCAAAGCACTGCTATTCTCCAGACAGTGCTCACTACATGAGCGCTAACATAAATAAAGAATACTGGTGTGTGTTCCCTGTAGTCGCTGCTGCTTAATCCGCTTACTCTAACCCTCTCCACCTTCACACAGGGTCATCTCTCCATGTAACCAACATATTCTCCTTTCAAAAATCTTTTCTTTCATGAAGGTTTATAAATGCCTTATTGATTTTTCTACACAAGGCCAGTCAACTTCTGACTTCACAAGAAGAATTGAATAAAGTGGATGAACCCACTGCTGTTTCCCTACCTACATAACTAAAGTACCACTGCCCAGATCATTTTAGTTCCACTAACTGACCTAGTCATAGAATAACCATCATCAGTGTCAGGGTCCCTAAAGGACAAAGAACTGTCTGCACTGCTCTCTGACTGCAAAGTTAAAATACCATTGGGCAAATAATGATATGGCTGGTTTGATTCTCCTCCTGGGTTCAGTCTTACATGCTAGAAAAAAAGAATCTTGATGCAGCATCTGAAAACATTCTTTTGATATCTGATTATCTTTTCAACAAGTCAGTTAATCAAAAAAGATTGCGTCATGTATCCTTTGAATTACTTTTTACTTGTTGATTTTTTAGAGAGAGAGAGAGGAAGGGAGGGAGGGAGAGAGAGAGAGAGAGAAACATCAATTGGTTGTTCCACTCATTTATGCATTCATTGGTTGATTCCTGTATGTGCCCTGAATGGGGATTGAACCTGCAACTTTGGTGTATCAGGACAATGTTCTAACCAACTGAGCTACCTGGTCAGGGCCTTTTTTTCATTTTAAAACATATTAGAATTAAGATTATAAACTTATACATGTTTTTGTCTCTCATTTCATTCATAAATTTTCCAAATTTTTTGAGAAACTGTTTCAATTATTATAGGTTATTTATTATATATTATTATACGTTATTAAAATTTTATGCTACTTCATTGTTTTAATTCTTTGTTTATATATTTTTAATGATTTTATTTATTTATTTTTAGAGATAAGGGAAGGGAGGGAGAGAGGGAAACATCAATGTGGGCTTGCCTCTCACATCCCCCCACCCACCCACCCACCCACTGGAGACCTGGCCTGCAACCCAGGCATGTGCCCTGACTGGGAATCAAATCTGGACCCTTTGGTTTGCAGGCCAGCACTCAATCCACTGAGCCACACCATCCAGGACTGATTCTTACTTTATTTATATTATTACCTCTATACTTTCTTCTTACTCTCCACTTCTTTCTTTAAACAAAGTTAAGTTTTAAAAAGTAAACTTGGATTAAATTTTTCCAGCTTTAAAAATTGAACAGTATAAAGGGAAAAAATTGCATATACACAGTATATATAGAGTGGTAAGTAGTAATCAAGTCTATACAGTTTCAAAGTTTCTACATCTTACCTAGAATAATACAGTATTAATACTAATTAAACTGTAAAAAAATTAATGATGTATATTGTAACTCCTAGAGTAATTATTAAATATATGTAAATGAAGTTCTAAGAAACATTTCTGTATTCCAAAAATAACACAACAAAGGAGGAGAAGAGGAATGAAACACAGAAGGGAGAAACAGAAAACAAATTTTTTAAATGGTGACCTAAATCTACACATTAGTAACTACATTAAATGTAAGTGGATTAATAATTACAGTTGGCCCTGGTCAGTGTGACTCAGTTGGTTGGAGCATCATCACACAGATCAAAAGGTCACCAGTTTGATTCCTGGTCAGGGCACATACCCAGGTTGCAGGTTTGAGGTGCAAGTTTGATCCCAGTCAGGGTGCCCAGTGGATGTTTCTCTCTCTCTCTCTCTGTTGCTCTCTTTCTCTCCCCCTTTTTCCTCTCTCTCTCTCTAAAAGCAATAAAAATATGTCCTTGAATGAGGATAAAAAATAATAATAATAATTTCATTTAAAAACAGAGATTGTCAGAATGGATTTTTTTTCAGAATAGATTTTTTTAAAAAGACCCAAATCTATACTGTCTATATGAGATATATTTTAAATATTAAGCCACAGATACTTTAAAATTAAATGGGTAAGAAAAGATATATCATTGAAACAATAAATAAACAAGGCTGGAGTAGCTATCATTACAGCTTTATATATAATAGACAAAAACTAGAAAACCTATATTCTATAAAAGGGGAGTGGGTAGACAAACCAAGAGTCATCCATACAATGGAATACTGTTTAGCAAATAACAGGAACTATTGATACATCAGTATGGATACATCTCAAAAACATTAAGTTGAGTGAAAGCTTTGCACAAAACAGGACATACTGTGTGATTCCATTATATTTCATTTCTAAAACAGATAAAACTAATTTGTAGTGGAAAATATCAGAATAGTAGTCATTTCTAAAATGGTTTGGGTTAGAGACTGACCGAAAAAAGACATGAGGGAATTTTTTGAGATGATAGTAGTGTTCTATAGCATTGTCATAGTGATGGTTGCACAGCTAGATGTAACTTTCAAAATTCAATAAAAGTACACTTAAGGATTATGTTTTTCATTGTATATAAATTTTATATCAAAAGAAAAAATGTAAACAGGTATTTAACACTTGAGAATGTATATATGTTAGGTGTTTAGGAAAAGGTGTACCTGTATCTGCATTTTCATTTGAAATGCATCAAAAAATCAATGGAAGAATATAAGAATATGAATAGGTATGAAACAAACCAATATAGTAAAATGTTAATAGCTGAATCTAGATGGTAGTTATATGATGATCACTGTAAGAGTCTTCCAATTTTTAATACATTAAAATTTTTTTCTAAGCAAAAAATTTGCAAATAGAGCAAATCTGATTTAAAAGACCCTAGTGCAGGACTCATGGGTATTAATTTATTCTTCTTTCTCTTTTATATTTTATTCATGCTTAAAATATTTCATAATTTAATTTCTTATAATATATAAGTGAGATAAAAGTAATGTAGAAGAGGTTGAAAGGAAATACTAAGTCTCTGGATCTAGATTTTAGTCTCTGCTGAGTTACTAACTGACTGTGAACCTGGTGCAAGTGATAATGTCTCTCTGGGCCTCAGTTTCCCCACTTATAAAATAAGAGAGTTGGATTGAGTAATGTATTATGGATTCATTTTTACAATTCTAAAACCTAAAAAAGGCAAAAATAAACCAAAGCGCATTTTTAGGACTTGCTTCCTGATTAAATATTACAGATGAGCCAAAATACCAAAAAGTTAATTATATAGGTGGTCAGAGGATAATTTTGTGCTTGAGGGAATTATGACCTTTATGCTTTCACTCAACCTAATATCAATAAAGTAATAGTGATATATAAGTAGGGGGGAAATCATATCATTGAAGATCCCAAAGTCCAAAAAGAAAAGGGAAAAATGTTTAGTTTTTAAGATACGATGTCTACTATTTATTCTTCCAATAACTTGGGTCTTGAGAATTCCATTTTAAGCATTATTATTTCAACCCTACAATACGAGAATGAGAGTAAATGACTTTTAAGAATATTACCAATTCTACAAATGTCGGCAGCCGTCCGTCTCGAGAGACGATGGTGTAGCTTCTTAAGAGTCTATCTGCACCGCCGAGAATGGCTGTGCAGTCCGACTCGGGAGTGACACGGTATCTGTCTCCTCCCGTGTTGAATCGACATCTTGCGATGATGCTGGAGTGTCCTCTCCAGTGAAGCTGAAGCTACAGAGCCTGGGCAGGGTGATATGGAGGGTCTGCTGTTGCCCATGCAGCAGACCACCCCCTCTCTTCGCAGCTGAAGGGTCCAAGGGAAAGACGGAGTCAATACAGCTTGGCTTCAGGTGCGCCGCAGGAGTTGCCGGTGTTGACTACAACGTCAAACCGCCTTAGGGACTCCGGCTCCGGATTTTCTGTCGGGGTTTACTCCCTTAGCCTTTCCCCTGAAGAGGTATGCCGCAAGGCAGTGGAGGTTTTTTGGAGTCAGAGTTTTCCTCTACAAATAAGCAGAAGGATATACCATGCTTATGAATTGGAAGGATTAATATTGTTAAAATGTTCTGACTACCTAAATCAACATACAGATTCAATACAGTCCCTATTAAAATACCAATGGCATTTTTCTCAGAACTAGAACAATTAAACCTAAACTTATGTAGCAACATAGACCCTGAATACACAAAGAAAGCTAAAGAAAAAACAAAGTGGAGGTAACATACTTCCTGATTTCAAACTATAGACTCGTCGGCAGCTGTCCGTCTCGAGAGACGATGGTGTAGCTTCTTAAGAGTATCTGCACCGCTGAGAATGGTTGTGCAGTCCGACTCGGGAGTGACACGGTATCTGTCTCCTCCCGTGTTGAATCGACATCTTGCGATGACGCTGGAGTGTCCTCTCCAGTGAAGCTGGAGCTACAGAGCCTGGGTAGGGTGATATGGAGGGTCTGCTGTTGCCCATGCATAAAAATAGATACTGGCATAAAAATAGATATATAGGTCAATGGAACAGAATAGGAAACTCAGGAATAAATCCTCATTTATATGGTCAATTAATCTACAACAAAGAAAGCAAGAATATACATTGGAGTAAAGACAGTCTCTTCAATAAGTGGTGTTGGAAAAACTGGATAGTTACATGTAAAAAATACAATTAGACCAGTTTCTTACAATGTATGTAAAAAAATACTCCAAATGAATTAAATATAAGAACGGAAATCGTAAAACTTCTGGAGAAAACATAGGCAGTAAACTCTTTGACACTGCTCTTTTTTGATATGTCTCCTCACACAAGAAAAACAAAAGAAAAAATGAACAAATAGAACTACATCAAACTAAAAAGGTTTTGCCCAGCAAATTAAACTATCAACAAAAAGAAAAGACAACCTATTGAGTGGAAGAAGATATTAGCAAACAATGCATACAATGAAAGGTTAATATCCAAAAAATATAAGGAACTAAAACAATTTAATATTTAAAAAATTCAATTAAAAAATGGGCAGAGGGCCTGCACAGATATTTCTCAAAAGAAGACATACATATGGTCAACAGATACATAAAAAGTTGCTCAACATTACCAATCAGGGAAATGTAAATTAAAAAGAACAATGAGATATCACCACACCTGTCATTATTGCTATCAACAAAAAAATCAACAAATAACAACTGTCAGTGAAAAGGGAACCCTCATACACTGTTGGTAGGACCGAAAATTGGAACAACCACTGTGAAGAACATTATAATTCCTCAAAAAAATTAAAAACACAACTGCCATATGACTCCAGCAATTCCACTTCTAGGTATTTATCTGAGAAAACAAAAACATGAATTCAAAAAGATTTATGCAGCCCTGACCTGTGTGGCTCAGTTGGTTGGGTGTTGTCCCACAAAGTGAAATGTACCCCGTTTGATTCCTGATTAGCGCACATGCTTGGGTTATGGGTTCAGTCCTTGGTTGGGGCATGTACAAGATGCAACCAATCAATGTTTTTATCTCACATCAATGTTTCTCTCCTCTCTTTCTCCCTCTCTTCCCCTATCTCTAAAAAAAAGATAGATAAAATAATAAAATAAATAAAATAAAAAGATATATGCACCCCTATGTTCATTTAAGTATTATTTACAATAGCCATGATATGGAAGCAACCTAGATGTCCCTCAATAGATGAGTGTATAAAGAAGATGTAGTTTATATATACAACAAAATACTGTATTACTCAGCAATAAAACAGAATAAAATCTTACCATTTGTGACCACATGAATGGACCTAGAGGCTATTATGCTAAGTGAAATAAGTCAGCAAAAGAAAGACAAATACTGCACGATTTCAGTTACATGTGAAATCTAAAACAAAACAAAACGAAACAGAAACAGGCCCACTGATATAGATAACAAACTGAGGTTTGCCAAAGAGAAGAGAGGAAGAAGAAACAAACAAACAAAAACAGCTGCTGACAGGTCAAGTAAATAAGGATGAAAATATGTCTATTACATTTATTAACTTAAAGGCCATGTTTTGTCTTGTTTTGTTTTTACCATTTTAGCTATTTATTTCTGTATAACACACAATCCCAAAGTGTAGTGACTTTAAAAAAAAAAAAAAAAAAACACTGCTACTTCTTAAGATATTTTGATTAAAGTTCTATTTGGATTAAATATCAGTGAGTGTGTATTACTAAACTTTTACCAATCTTCTCATAACCATTAGTACCTCTACCTAAACATCATACTTAGGAGAAAAGTGAAGAGTTTACTATGTAAAATATTTGTGGAATGGTGAGACTTTTTGAGAGTCCCAATGGAGTACACTCATTATCACACCCTCAAGGCAGTTAACCTGAATTGGTGTTGCTAGGGAACTAAGTATAGTGGACAAATTAAGCTAACAAAACTATTGGTATTAAAAATGTTAATGTAGCATTTATAGAAACATGGGAGACTCTTGGAGATCAAATAGCATGCTGCCATGTTACCTATCACAGTTCCACCTCGTGGGTGCTGACATCGTATACACGGAAAGTAGTACACAAAAGAAGCATGCAGATGTCATATTAACATAGGCAAGACAGGAGCAAAAAGATTGATGTATGTATGTAATATCAGTGCTTACCTGCTACTTGGTAATTCCATGTCCCATTATGGAAGTTGCTTTACTAGCTTAAAATACTGTTATTTAGCAGCTGAGCTGACATTTAAGAACTGTCTCTATGGCCACAAAATAAAACTTCTAGCATCTTTAAAAAAATAAAAGTAGGGGAGGAGATTTTTACCCTAAGAATTTCTGCACTCTTCAATTCTTATCCATACAATTTTCTACTACATCATCACAATCATAATATTTTAGGAAAGGAAAGGATGTCTAACTAGAACAGCTACTGCTTGTCCAAAAAACAACAGCTTTTCCTCCTTAGAGTGATGCTGTTTCCAATAATTTCTTATTCTATCAACATCTTATTTTGAATAAAAAGTTACTAAATCTCATTTTGTAGGGTGACATTTCTATATGACAGACAAATCTTTAAAAGTTTCTAATATCTTCTCCTTTCTCAAAAATTGAAATGTATGTTTATGGATAAACTTATTTTTTTGGAAATGCAATGCTATATTGAGACTTTTGCTTTTTAATTAAGATTGGAAACAATTTCTCCTTTTTTTTCTTTGCCTCTTTACCACTTTAATAGTTCTTTTTTCTTTCTTTTTATTTCTCATTTGATTTTTTCTCTTTTCTTATACCTAACTTAACGTTTATCATTTCTCAGTGGCCTAACATGGTTAACACTTAAGTCTTCCTAATGGAGTCTATGGCAAGAATGCATTCTATTGAGCAAAAAAAGCTTTTGCAAGGAAGCTAAAGAGGAAATAAAAGGATTTGAAGGAACAAATCTATTTTTCTGTCATTATGTGCCTGAAAGGAACCTGCCACCTAGAATAAAATCTATTTAGTTCTACAGTATAACTAATTATGCCTGAGTTTATACCAGAATCCCTAATGTTCAAAGAAACCATATTATGCTATAGAGTAGAGCTATCTTTCATTTTTAAGAATTGATATAAGATTTAGGTAGCTGTAGAGTCCATTTGCTCATTGTATACAATAGTTTCATATAAGCTAAGAAACCAAAGGCCATAAAGAATTCATTCAAAGTGGTCCAGCGTTTGACATACAACCATAAGCTGTCCCGCAATGCAGTCTCTAACAAAACTTGCCATTCCTGAATCCCTGGTAATAAAATTGTCTGCCTTTATAGCAAGAAGGTTGGGAAAGCACTGAAATGTGTATATTGTGTGTGCCCAGGCAATCTTCAAGGAGTTCCTACTGTGAGACCTAAATTTCTTACAACATTGTCTAAAATTAGAAAACAAAAAATGTCAGCAGGACCTACGGTGGGTCCCTGTTTGCTAAATGTGTCCATGTCAGGATCAAACATGCTTTTCATATTGAGGAGCACAAAATTGTCATGAAAGTGTTCATGTCACAAGCATGAAGTCAGAAAGCTAAATTTTTCTAAAATGAAGGTTTTTGCATAATAAAAGGAATCAAAATGCTTTAAAAATGAAGATTAATAGTAGCTCCATCTAACATATGTTAGGCAGCAATAGGAGGAGCTTTAGGTTTTTGCTTAATATTCTGCATGTTCATCTTTAGTTAGTCTAAATGCATTTCCAAAAAAACAAAATTCAATGCACTTCTTACCACTGTTTTTAAGCCCCAAGAAAGACACAGTTTGACAGTAAACATTAAGTAGAATAGCCCAAGGGAAAAATTTTGTTTGTTGGTTTCTCAGTGGTCAGGCAGAGCCAAATTAATTATATCTCTCAGAATCAGTCTGTAAAAAAGAATGTTAACATTTCTGTAGCTTATATTTCTTTCATAGGGAAAAAAGGTGGTGGACATACCCTGTTTTTCATAAGCTTTACATTGTAGGTGGTTGAGGGTAAGGGAGAGGAGCAAGGGGAGAGAATGAGCAGTATGAAGACTTCTTTTCCTGGGGATATTCTAAAGGTCATGAGATTTCTGGATTATTCAGAAAAGAGATGAAACTACTGCCTGTCTCTTCTCCTCATTTCTTAAAGACATACCCACTTTAAAGAAGTAAGTTCTCATTCCTCTAATACAGGCTGTGCAGGGATCACACAAAATTCTTCTGAACTTCTCGAAACTCAAGTCAACAATAATAAAGATAATTTCTGTACTCCATTACTTTGGAACTGAGAAGACAGGAGAATGTAGTAAAAAATAGGGAGATAATTAATGTGCCTCTTGGGCCTCTGTGTACTGGTGAGGCAGGAAAGGAAGGCTGCTGATCAAAACATTCAGAGTCAGATTTGGGAATTGCTTTTCTGGGTGAAGTTGCCTGATCTCTCCCATGTTGGTGAAAAACAGAACTCTTGCTAAGGAACAATTGTCTTCCTGATAAGTTGTGTGGCCTGATTATCCAAAAATGGTTACCAATGACTTGGGATTCTTTCTATTTTGCCATCAAACCAGAATCTGCTAGGGTTTTTTCCCCCATCATTTTGTCATAATATTTGATTCATACTCCTTTTACTAGACATCTTACTCCTTCCTCCTTACTGTTTTCATAAACAGCTATCCCTCCAAAAAAAAAAAATCATATGGAGCTAATTATAGATCTAGGAAAACAAACAAGGTCATTCTTAGAAACACACGGAATCAAAAACATACATTGCTTGAAATGTTGTATCTCCATGTTGTAAAGTCCAACTATGCTACTAATGACAAGTTAAATAGAACACAACAGGAGCATTTACAGTCTAATTATACTATCAAATAAAAAAAGTAAACTATTTCCTTGATGTCATAAAATGTGTTTTCCTGGTAGTTACATATTTCTTTCAAGCAATTTCTTTTTTGAAACATGCTGTTAACAGTGACTGTTCATAGAAACTGTGTTTAAACATTCTAAAGACACAGGTTAGTATGTGAGTTATACTCTTAAAACTTAAAGAAAACACTACACACTTTGCAAAAATAAGAGACTCATAATGAAAGAATTAAGTAGCCAAAATGCAGATATAAATATTTCTTTCTCTGTTCTCCTATATAGAATATGGTTAAATAAAGACAATTTTTTATTGTTTTTCTCATCACAGGCCAAGTGATCACTGAGGCATGTGGCTTTGCTCTCAACTAGCAACATAGAACAAAGCACTTTTTGGTCTCTTGTAAGGGAGTTCAATCTTGAACTCACCACTATTTGACACAAATTAAAAGCTGGGTTTATAGATGTCATTTGTACAGAGCTGTCTAAACTTTATGGAGCCCCTGTATTTCTTCAGCTTTTGTGACATCAACCCCTACATTAGGTTAGACCACTAGACCTCCTACTGGCCAACTGCAGAACTTTTCAGCACACACATGTATCTAATTCGTCAATGTCAACTGTCAGGGAAAAATTGTAAGTTTGATGAGGGTAGGGGCTACATCTCTTGCTCGGTACTATTTTCCATGCATTGCATTGCCAAGTGATATATATGAGATACTC